>NW_019272045.1:2123401-2203326 GCF_002738345.1 Cucurbita maxima
AAAAAAAAAAAAAAAAAAAAAAAAAAAAAAAAAAAAAAAAAAAAAAAAAAGAGACAGCCACATCCCCCATGTCTTGAAATAATTGAAACTCTTCCCTATGGCATTCATTCTTGAACATAACATTGATTAGAAGGAAACTTTTTGTAATTATTGAGGAAAAGATGAAAAGAAACACAATCCCCTATTAATTTGCTTCTTGAAATTGTAATTAGGAGATGATTTATAAATTTAATCGATGAAAAATTGATGTAACGATGACCTAGAATGACGTAGCAGCAAATGGAACGTTCTCTTGTATTAAGTTTGAAAGAACGTCATTCATATATGTTAACCTAAGCCATTTTGCTAACTTTTCAAGAGGTTGTTCATCTTGGAGACTTGATGTGGTTATGAGTACAACCGGGCGTGGGAGACACTCGGTCGTCCTCTAGATTTTCAAGGACCTCCCGGGTGCACTGGATACCATGTGACGTGCGGTGCTCTTCCAACCTGTTGTACAATATTTAAGATTGACAAGATGGTTAGAGCTTAACGTTAGCTAATTAAGAGGAATATCACAAGTATATAAGTAAGAGACACTATCTCTATTGTCACGAGAGTTATGTTTGAAGTGGACAATATCATGTTATCGTCGAAATTTAATTTATTTTTGTGATATAAATAAGAGATCGGTAGAAGCTCATGTTTATTCTTTTCGACTAGACATATGAGATGTGTTTTTTTTTAATTCCCCTTTCAAATGATATGACAGTTTATATATATATATATATATAACATTAAAAGTGCAAATTATAACATCTTATCCTTCCTGCCTGATTTTGTGCATAAATATTTGAAAAAAAAATCATATTCAATAGTTTCAAATTCAAAATAAACCATGTTTTTTAAATTATTAATTTTTTAAAAAACTTAAATGAAGTAAAGGTGTTTATGGGCTTCGTTAGGTCGGGTCGGGTTAATACATTTATTACACACCACTAAATGAAGCTGCTTACAGGGACGGTTACGTGATACGTCTTTTCATACTTTGTCTTCTCTTTAACCTTGCTATCAACCTAATATAAATAACTCTTATTAAATAATGTACACAGCCAAATCCGACCACAATATAATTGGGTTGAGTGAGTTTGATTGGTTCGAGTCATTTATTCAAAATTTTGTTTTTAATAAAAATAATATATATATATATAAGATTCTCAATCCAAACGGTATGAATTAGGTTGGATTGTGTTAGGAATTACTGGATCTGCACTATGATATTGTCCACTTTAAGCATAATCTCATAGCTTGTTTTAGGTTTCTCGGAAAGGCTTCATCATGTCATTTAGATCATCATCATTGAACAAGGTTACTGTATTACCATCTTCATCTATATATCTGGTATCAAAGTCGTGTCCTAAACTTAGTCATGCCAATAAATTGACAAATTCTCACATGTCGAACAAAGTATTGTAAACCTCGAAGGTATAGTCAAAAAGTGACTAAAATATCGAACAAAGGGTGTACTTTGTTCGAAGACTTCAAAAAAAAAAAAAAAAAGGAGTCGAGATTTAGGGAATTATCATGGGTTTATAATCAAAGAATACTATCTCCATTCGTATGAGGTCATGAGATTTT
Source organism: Cucurbita maxima (assembly GCF_002738345.1). Lineage (NCBI taxonomy): Eukaryota > Viridiplantae > Streptophyta > Magnoliopsida > Cucurbitales > Cucurbitaceae > Cucurbita > Cucurbita maxima. The sequence goes on from NW_019272045.1 coordinate 2,125,019, forward strand.
ATGTTCAAAGTAGACAATATCATACTATTGTGGAGATCCGTGATTCATAACAGTTTTTTGAATCACCAGATAATCATTGCAATTAAATTATCTCATAATGTCTCGATTAATTGAAACTTAAAAAACGTTATTTTTAAGCATATGATCCATTTTTAAAATTATTTTTAAATACACAAATATTAATAGTCTTACATGATATGACTACGTGTGGGAACAAACTCTTGCATTTTTTTCATACTGAATTTCTATAAATTTTTATATATTTATTTATGTAAAAAATGCTTTTTTATTTATTTTTATTTTGTGTTATGATTTTGTAGGGCATGTACAATACAAAAGTCCCCAACTTTTTTTATTTTTTTACTTTTGTTATGATTTTGGTGCTTAAAAAAAATGCTAAATTATAAAAATAACTATGTTTTAAAAAAAAATGGAATATTTACCTAGAACGACGTGACAATGATTACAACGTTGGTGTCGATTAACTTTGAAAACCGTCTCGGTTAACTTTGAAAGAAAAACATTCAAAACACTTAACTTCTCGTCTAATTCAGTTTTTTTTTACATTCAGTAAAGATTAAACTTTTAATATTGTTTTAGAAGTATTCTCGAACTTAAAAAAATTCGTTAATACCTTTATAAAAAAAAAAAAAAAAAAATTGCGTTTAACCCCCTTTACCTTTATAAAAAAAATTAAAATTCTTACGGTCAATATATGAAAGAAAATTGTCTGTCGACATCTTATAAAAGTTCATGAGTATTTTTGAAACGTGATACTAATGATACCGGTATTTTTTTTACAAAAAAAAAAGGTTTAAAAATATTAATGAAACCTTTTAAAATGGGAGTGTATTACTATTTTTGAAAATTTAAAATGTTATTTAAGAGTTTTTTTTTTTTTTTTTAAACCTTAATATGAGATAAAGTCTTAAATAAGGTAACAAAAGGATTCAATATGCTAATGCATGTTTTAGGGTTTATAATGTAAAATGCCTAATGCATGTAATATGCTAATGCTAATACATCATACATGCATTTTAGGGTTTAGGGTTTATAATGATGTTACAAAATTATTCTCGTTTCGTTAATATTAATTTTTACGAGGTCTTACGGAACAAATTATTTTTTTATAAGTGTGTGAAAATCCCTCATAATAAACACGTTTTAAAATTGTAAAGTTGACGACGATACGTGATATGAAATCAACCTAATGGAAAACTCTGATACCAAATGATACGAAAATCACTACAACGGAAGTAAGATTCGAATTATTTTGTTGATCGAATATCTCAAGGCAAGAATACTTGATTGAGATTCGAATCACTTCACAAGTAAGATCGATCATGTCTAGCTTGAATGATTCTTATTGGTCAAATATCTTAAGGCAAAAACACTTGTTTGAGATTCAAATCACTCTACAAGCAAGATTGATAGTGTCGAGCTTGAATGATTCTACATGCAACCTAAACTACATAGAACTACAAAGAAACTTAGTCATTGGCTAAATAAAGCACAAATGTTTCTTGTATTATATCTTCCAAGTCTCCTTACAAATACAATATACATGACTTTATATAGCTTCAAAATGAAACTATTAAAGACATTCCCCGAGTTGTAACCTTCATATTTTATGACCATAATTAATTATTATGTAAATGTAACTTAAAGTCTTCGAATATATTAATGAAATACAATAACTCTAAATTATAATCCACTCAAAATATATAACAATAAAACTTCATTCTTCTTCAATATAGCATGAATTGAAATATTTTTTGATAATTTCAACAACATTTTCTTCGCATCTTCGTTGAAGTATATTGTATGATTGATGTCTCTTGGTTCATATTAATACGTAACGGATGAAAACCGATAATATAAACTTACAAAAATAAATGTCATATAAAAATAAATAAATTAATTAAATTAAAATTTTCAACCGTGAAGCAGACACGCACCCCCACCTGGGGACACACAAGCAAAAAAATAAAGGCCGTACAAAGATCCCGCAATCTACGGTCAACTGGATGGGACGTCGGTGGTTGACACGTGCGCTTCTTTGTGGTCCCCACACTCCTCGTGATCCCACGTGGATCCATGTACTCCTTGTCGGCAACCGAGGACGCTGGCTTTACTCTCGTCTCAGCTCGACTCGGCTCGGTCGGCTCTGCCACGTAGGTAGAAAAGGAGCCGTGGATTTGGTTGGCAATGCCAACTCATCAATCGTACGGCTCAACATGTTTCCTTCCGACAAGGCGATGTTTTCCATCTTTGGTCTTTGTATCATTTGCTATTTTTAGGATTTAATTTCCTCGTGATTTGCTACTTTTATAATTTAATTTCCTCTAATTTAAATTAAAAATAAAATAAAACTAAACTTTTCCCAATTACTAATTTTATTTTTTTGCTTTTTAGTCCTTCTATTTTGCAAAAATTGCCATCCTTTCTTGTTTTACTTCTCGATCTTATTTCAATTCATTCTCTGTACTTTCAAATTTGTAACGATTCTGTCCCCATCGTAAAAATTATTGTTCATATTTAATAAAATATCTTACAAATGTATGTAGAAACTCGATATGTTGATTGGAGAGAGAAACGGAAAATTTCTTATAAGGGTGTGAAAATCTCTCCCTAGTAAGCACGTTTTAAAATTGTGAGACTGATGGAAATATGTAATGGATCAAATCGAACAATATCTGCTAACGATAAACTTTAACTGTTACAATATGTTTACAAGAGTTTCAAAGTCTCAATAGTTGAATAATAAACACAAGCATTTAAGTACGTGGATTTATTTGTTATAAACTAAAGTTTATGAACCAAATTATTACCTTCTCGAGAGTTTATGGACTAAAAAATGATTTTACCCCGCGACACTATACTCGTAATTTTTTTAATGTAATATCGTCTTTGTTTAGAATTTTGAAAAGCTAAAATTTAAACAATATTTTTTTAGAAAAATATGAGGTTCAAAATAGACGTTTTAAAAGTACGAACACTAATGAATATAAGTCAAAAGTATAATGATAAAATAAAAAAATATATCCTACTTTGCTGTCTCATTAAATTTTTTGGTTTCTTCATGTCTATACAATTATTGGACTTCGATAATTTTGTGTCTATTTAATTTAAATATAACGAAATTTGTGAGTTGTAGTTTGACTCAACCCGACAGGAGAGAGTGGGTGAAAAGATGAGAACAATGAGCTGCCTAACATTCTCCCAACTTAGTTTTTTTAGGGTTTTTCTAAAAAGTTTCATACCAATGAAGATAGCGTCTCTTGCTAATATATATCAATGATCTTCCGGGACTCGAACAATTCTCAACAAATTGCCTCTTAGAGAAGAGTGAAGAATATTCCTCGCAAACTAACATAGAATTGCTCCAAGTCGAGCATACTCAACTTTGGAACTCCTATGACGAGCCACCGAAAAGGAAGATGTATCGCTCCTTCACTCGGGCATCACACGTCCACCAATTTACACATTGGTTCATTCTCGAACCAGGGAGGAGTTCTGCTTTGATATCATTTGTAACAACCCTACGTATGTCTACCATAAGATTAAATCGTTGCTACATGCATGTCATGGGTAGTTTCAGTAACTCAACCCTATAAGGACTACGGGGTTTAGTCGTTTCTGCTTGAATTTATTGAAAACCCCTGATGACATGTATACTATAACGTTCTAATCTTACGCCAAAAGTAGGATCGTGTTGCCTATTTGCCCTCCTGGTATCTCTCTCATTGTCTACCAGATAAAAGGCAACACGCTCCATCCTTAATTTTGTAGAAAAACATACCTAAGAAATCCAACTTGTTCGTAAATTTGGAGAAGGAAAAAGGGTTTTTTAGGGTTTAGGAAATTATTGGGAGTAGAGTTCTTTGCATAGAAACTCATAATCTTATGTTATATTAATAAGTAAATGTTTTAATCTATACATTGATTTTGTCACATGTACTTATAATAAGTATAGTTAATTATTTCAAATAATGAAAGAGAAATTAATTTATATTATTTTATGCAAAAATAATAGTTTCAATTTCCAATCAATGACAGTCTTCAAGAAATTCATCACTATTTTACTCTAATATTAAACTAATCATCATCCTTCCTTGATGTAAATTTGGTCACCAATGGGCATTTTATCATTAATTAATATTGTTAATTCTCTTGTTTATGGGTTTTCATAGTACAATTAAGTAAGATAATTAGCCCTGCTGCATTGGCTCCAACATAGGCATTGGTTTTGATAAATATATTTTACGTTCTCTCTCATGCTCGGACAACCATATCCTAACTTACTTCATTTTGTATTTTATAACGTTATCGAGATTGTAACAGTCTAAACCCACTGCCAGTAGATATTGTATGCTTTGACCCGTTACGTATCGCCATAAAACACGTCTACTAGGGAGAGGTGTCTGCACCCTTGTAAGGAATGTTTCGTTTCCCTTTCCAACCGGTTTGAGATATCAGAATCCGCCCTCTTTGTGGGTCCAATGTTCTCGCTGGCACACTACCTGGTGTTTAGCTCTGATACCATTTGTAATAGCATTAGTTCATTGCTAGCAAATATTGTTCGCTTTAACCCGTTATGTATCGCGGTCAGACTCACGGTTTTAAAACTCATCTACTAAGGAAAAGTTTCTACAATCTTGTAAAAAATGTCAAATCGATGTGGGATCTCACAATCCACCCCCTCTAGGGGCCTAACGTCCTCATTGGCACACCGTCTAGTGTTTGGCTCTGATGCCATTTGTAACAGCCCAAGCCCACCTCTAGTAGATATTGTTTGCTTTGACTTGTTACGTATCATGTCAACCTCATGGTTTTAAAAAGCATTTACTAGGAAGAGATTTCTATACTTTTATAAGGAATGTTTTATTTCCTTCTCCAACCAGTATGAGATCACATAATCCACCCCCTTGGAAGCTCAACATTTTCGATGACACACCGCCCGATGTTTGGCTATGATATCATTTGTAATAGCCTAAGTCTATCGCCAACAGATATTGTCTGCTTTTGCTTGTTATGTATTACCGTCAGCCTCACGATTTTAAAATGTGTCTACTAAGGAGAGATTTCTACCTTTTTATAATGAATGTTTTGTTCCACTCTCCACCTCCACCGATGTGGGATCTCACAAAGATTGTCCCCACATTTCTTTGCGACATGATCATGTTATTTACTTGTCTTAAACGAAGACAAATATGGATCTTCTCAACCTAGTTCAGAAATTGAGCCCACTCCAAAGCCCATAATGGCCTTTTCAAATGTTGGACTTGTTTTTATTTCTTTATTTTAATATTATTTATGCTATAATAATTATGAAAGATGATAAATAAAAATTTTAATTTTTTTTTTAACCCGACAACTTAACTCAAAAATAGATAGTTGGGTTGTGAAAAATTTTAAGTTCGGTAAAAAAAACAAACTTTCAACCTAACCCAACCCGAACCATACATCACTGTTATTTATTTATTTGTATGACAAGAAATTATAGGAGGTATATGAAAAAATTATATAAGATGGCCAGGCGAGGAGCTACTTGCGAGGACAACCAACCGAGGTAATATGTATATATTATCGGTTTAGTTCAGGTCAACTCGAACATTTGTATACTGAACCTGAAACCCAAATTGAACTCATTTTGTTCGATGGAGTTAATCTAACCCAACCCAAGATGGTTATCTAATCTAATTCAATCTAGGTTGGTCGGAGAGACTCCAAAATTCAAATAAAAAAAAAAATAATGATAATAAACTTAACTCAAACCCCATATAAACCCTCCCTAACATTTATGAGCAACTCCGGCAATGAGCCAATTTCGTGCAGCCCTCCGCCACTGCCGCTCTAATCTTCACGGCGCTCTTCGGCGATGCCTCCACTACAAGGCACCAAAGACACCGCAGCCACCGTCACCACCGGGGCCGCCAAAGCCTCCAAAGAAGCCACAGAGCTTCACTATGCATGACATCACTTGGGAGGATCCGTACAGTTGGATGTCGAGCTTGAACGACAAGGTGGCGATGCGGCATATGGACGTTTACATGGAGCAGGAGGAGAAGTATGTGGAGGCTGTAATGGCTGACACAGAACGACTCCAGAGTAAGCTTCAATCTGAAATGGCTTCTCGCTTGGATTTTGACCTCTCGACTCCTCCACTTCGTTTGGGTCCTTGGTAGGGTTTTTTGGTTATGAACTCTTTGCATTGTTGTTAATGTTTTTCATGCCGATTAGAATCAATCTCTTTGCCTCAATTATTGTTGATCTCTTTGAAGGCGAATGTCAATCGCCGCAGGTTGTATTATAGAAGAGTCGAAGAAGGAAAGCAGTATCAAGTTCTCTGTCGCAGATTAGCGAGCTTACATGAAGAGTTCATTTCTAATAAATCTCCTTCAGCTGGATTTGATTATGTTTCCGGCAAGAAAATTGAGCAGAAGTTGCTTGATTATAATCAAGAAGCTGAGAGATTCGGAGGTATTGTTATCTTTTCCCTGATCCTCCTCTGTCTCCCTTTGGTTAAAAAATTTCTTTTGTGGGATTCAGGATTATCATTGTAAGGTATGTAAAATGAGTTTTAGATGTTTTTGGCCAATTAAAACTAATTATCAGAATATTTTATAATGTGTGGTTAAAAGTGATTTAATGGTCTTGGAACAGTTAGGAATCACGGATCTCCACAATGGTATGATATTGTCCACTTTGAGCATAAGCTCTCATGGTTTTGTTTTGGGTTTCCCCAAAAGACCTCATATAATGGAGATGTATTCTTTACTTATAAGCCCATTATCATTCCCAAAATTAACTAACGTGAGACTCCCTCCCAACAATCCTCCCCTCGAACAAAGTATACCATAGAGCCTCTCTGAGGTCTATGTAGTCCTCGAATAGTCTCCCCTTAATCAAGGCTCGACTTCTTTCTTTGGAGCCCTCGAACAAAGTATACCATAGAGCCTCTCTGAGGTCTATGTAGTCCTCGAATAGTCTCCCCTTAATCAAGACTCGACTCCTTTCTTTGGAGCCCTCGAACAAATTACACCCTTTGTTCGACACATGAGTCACTTTTGGCTACACTTTCGAGGCTAGTAATTTCTTTGTTCGACACTTGAGGATTCTATTGGCATGGCTCTAATACCATGTTATGAACCACGACTCTCTACAATGGTATGATGTTCTCCACTTTGAGCATAAGCTCTCATGGCTTTACTTTGGGTTTTCCCAAAAGGCCTCATACCAATGGAGATGTAATCCTTACTTATAAACCCATGATAATTCCCTAAATTAACCAATTTGGGACTTCCTCCCAACAATCCTCAACAGGAACAAATGCTTCTCTCAAAAGTGTTTGTGGAAGGAGTGGATTCACTTCAAAACAAATCATTTTGAGAGAATTCTATTTCATGCTGCTGCGTGATGAACTTTGTTTTGCCTCATAACATGAAATGAAGCAATCATCTGCAAGAGGAAGAGCTTGGTTTCTGATTATAGTTTCCGCATGCCATTACTTTTCCCCCTTTATATTTGAAGCATGTTGAATCTCGCCCTCTTAATAATTATTGTAGGTTATGCCTATGAGGAGCTATCAGAAGTATCTCCTGATCATCGCTTTCTTGCATACACTATGTATGACAAGGACAATGACTACTTCAGATTGTCTGTAAAGAATTTGAGTTCTGGTTCTTTATGTAGTAAGCCTCAAGTGGATCGAGTTTCTAATTTGGCATGGGCCAAAGGCGGCCAAGCATTGTTCTATGTCGTTACTGATCAAAATAAAAGACCATGTAGGTTGGTAATGCACAGTTACTCCTTATCAGTGTATTCTTCAGTTTTTTTTTCCCATATTGACTATGGTTGTGAAAATGAGATGGAATATGCTTGTTTTTTTTTTCTTTTTTCTCGTTTAGATTATATTGTAGCATGATTGGATCAACTGATGAAGATACTTTGCTTCTGGAAGAACCAGATGATGATGTTCATGTTTATATTAGACACACAAAAGACTTTAATTTTGTTACTGTTAATCGATTCACTCCTACATCTTCCAAGGTATGTATGACATCTTAAGAACTTCGTAGTTGGTACTAATGTCAGTTGCAATTATATATTTATTGTGAACCCTACATTTTAGGTCTTTCTGATTGATGCTTCCGATCCATTATCTCGTATGGAGTTAATTTGGGAGTGTGAAGGATTAGCTCATTGCATAATGGAACATCATCTAGGAGTGCTTTACTTGTTTACGGATGCTAATAAAGGTCACGAAGCAGTAGATTCTCATTATCTTCTTCGTAGCCCACTTAGTGTAGAATCTACTTCAAGAACATGGGAGGTTGGTTTTGTGCATTGGGACTTGTTGTCCTTTTTTATCCCCTTTTACTCTGAATGATCCAAAAACTTCAACATTTTCATGAAAATGGTTGTTCTTTTCTCCATCTTGATGATTCGTAGTCCAGAATTTCTTCTTAAGCAACCAATTTTCTAATGTGGTGCAGAATGTATTTGTTGATGACCCAAACTTGGTGATTTTGGATGTCGATTTCAGTCACACGCATTTGGTTCTTATTCTTAGGGAAGGACAGAAACTTAGACTCTGTGCTGTTCGGCTACCCTTGCCTGTTGGTGGAAAGGTCTAATTTCTGGAATTTTAGGACTTACTATCTATGCCTCTGGTTGCATATAATGTGCAGCAACACTAGCAGTTACCATATAATTAAGCAGGCCTTTGACTACCATTATTTATTACTTCATCTGTCATTTTTTATGTGCCAGGGATCGATCAATCTCAAAGAGCTTGAACCACATTTTCTGCCTCTTCCTAAGCACGTATCGCAGATTTCTTCAGGACCAAATTACGACTTTTATTCATCAACAATGCGATTTACCATTTCATCACCTGTGGTATGTGAATTTCAATTGTTCGTATATTCTTAAGATTGTTTTAACGCACGTGGTTGCTCATAACTGTATAGTGGCTGAGGCACCAAACTTTATGAAAATGAATTGTAGATTGCTTAATGGTAAAAGTTATGTCGATTATCATATCTTATGGAGTGTTGATGGGCAGTTTGATTCGTCTTTATTGTTAAAACTAGAACTGCTGGTTGCTAGAATCAGTAATATGAACTAGAATGATATCTATCCTTTGGAATGTAATGATTATAAGAACTTAACCTACTTAGACTTCAGGACAAATGTAATAATGTCTGACCGTTTGCTGCCCATTAATTGTTATTTAACTTTCAAACAGATGCCTGATGCTGTGGTTGATTATAACCTATCAGATGGAAAGTGGAATATCATTCAACAGCAAAGCATTCTTCATGAACGAACACGAATTCTTTATGGAACGACTTCCTCTGCAGCAGCATCAGCAAAAATATCTAATGAGTCGGAGATTTCTACGGGTGAAGCCAACTTCGATGATGATCAGATGTGGAACACCCTCTCTGAATTTTATGCTTGTGAACGCTTCAACGTCTCATCACATGATGGAGTTTTGATTCCTTTAACGGTCGTATACTCTTACAAGAGTAAAAGAGAAAATGAAAACCCTGGATTACTTCATGTACATGGAGCTTATGGTGAGCCACTTGACAAACGGTGGCGCAGCGAGTTGAAAAGCCTTCTTGATCGTGGCTGGGTCATTGCATATGCTGATGTTAGGTTCGTAAGCATTTATACTTCCTTGAATTCTGAATGACTTCATGGCTTGAACCTTTTATTGATTTAGCTATGATAAACAGCTTACTTTGGAAATGGTTTTAATTCATCTTATGAAAGTTAAACTTATTTCAGATTCCATCAAAAGTTCTATATCTCGAATTTGGCATCTCATTCCCTGTTGTTTTGTTTGCTTCCAGAGGTGGAGGTGGTGGGGGTAAGAAGTGGCATCATGATGGTAGGCGTACAAAGAAGTTTAATTCAGTTCAAGATTATATTTCGTGTGCTAAATTCCTTGTTGAAAGAAAGATTGTACATGAGGAGAAGCTTGCTGGTTGGGGCTATAGTGCTGGAGGATTTATGGTTGCTTCTGCTATCAATCAATGCCCAGAATTGTTTCGATCTGCTATTTTGAAAGTATGCTTCTATCTTCTGCATTATTTCTCTTGCATTTTATATGTTTGTTCTAAAGTTGGATGGAAAGATTCCTTTTAATAAGATTTTGTTCTTCTACTATAATCAGTTTGTTTTAAAAGAACTTTTCTTCAAAAGGGTGTGGGTAATTTTAGTTTTGGTCCATTTTATTTTTACTAGATCTTTCATTTTGTACCAGGTTCCATTTCTAGATCCAGTAAACACACTCCTTCATCCGATTATACCACTAACACCAGCTGACTATGAAGAATTTGGATACCCTGAGGAGGATATAGATGATTTTCATGCAGTTTGCAGATACTCTCCGTATGATAACATACAGAAGGATGTTGCCTACCCAGCTGTTTTGATAACCTCGTCCTTTAATACCCGGTAATTTTCTTTTCATATGCTAGCCGAAACATTCTTTATAAGGGTGTGAAAACCTTTCCTTAGTAGATACATTTTAAAACCTTGAGAGGAAGGCTGGAAGGGAAAGCCTAAAGAGGACAATATCTATTAGCGGTGGGCTTGGGCCATTAAAAATGGTATAAGAGCTAGACACCAGGTGATGTGCTAGCAAGGAGGCTGAGTCCCAAAGGGGGTGGACACGAGGCGATGTATCAGCAAAGAGGCAGCCTTGAAGGAGGGTGGACATGAGACGGTGTGCCAACGATGAAGCTGAGCCCCAAAGGGGGTGGACATGAGACAGTGTGCCAGTAAGGACGTTGTGTCTCAATTGGGGGTGGATTGTGGGGTCCCATATCAATTGGAGAAGGAAATGAGTGCTAGTGAGGAAGTTGGGTCCCGAAAGGGGGAAAATTGTGAGATCCCATATCGGTTGGGGAGGAGGAGAACAAAACATTCTTTATAAAGGTGTGGAAACCTCTCCCTAGTATACACGCTTTAAAACCTTGAGGAGAAGCCCGAAAGAGAAAGCCCAAAGAGAACAATATCTGTTAGCGGTGGGCTTAAGTTGTTACCTACTATATCGAGTAAAATGTCAGGATTGGACACTGACATTACTCGAACATGCTCTGAACACGTTATTCGGAGTATCCAATTATTTTTAGTTATTACTTCATTAAAATCTCTAGCAAGTAGGGACACACTTGGAAGAAAATTCATTGTTGAATAAATCTATAACGCATCCTTGTCCATGTTTCTTCCTCTAAAAAGAAGAATGGTTTGCAAATCATTGTTCAAAACACTGCATTTGTTTGAATTATCTGTGTTAGAATTCATCTCACTCTCACATTTCATAAAAGGCCTCGAGGCCTCGTACCAATGGAGGGAGATGTATTCCTTATAAACTCATGATCAACTCATTGTTTCATACATTCATCAAGTAGCATTGTTCACCTCCAGTCATTCTATGATGTTCAATCCACTTATCTCTCTGTCTTGTGCAGATTTGGGGTATGGGAAGCTGCAAAATGGATTGCTCGAGTGCGGGATTACAGTATTTATGATCCAAAACGTCCAGTAATTCTCAATATAACAACAGACATAGTGGAGGAAAACAGGTATTTGCACTGTAAAGAATCAGCTTTAGAGACTGCATTTCTTTTGAAGTTTATAGGATCGTAGGCTTCATTGTTTAAGAACTAAGTTCACATAATGAACATCACCTCCCATTGTGATATAAATCAAATCAAACACAATGGAAATGAGATTTCTTGGACACTATTTACTTGGAGATCGTAAGGCCATTGTTTTTTACATTGGTCATATCGCTCACAAATACGACCAATGGCCAATAATTACAAATGCGTTAATCTAGAAACTGATATCAATCCACATATGGATTTAGCTCTCATTATTCCATATAAGTCGGAAATTGCTATTTTCTTCTTGGGTTTGACACCATTTTATCCAACTTTGTTCGTTATTTGAAAAAGTCATGATTTACATAGAGTTGATAATCGAGGCGTTGATTCCCATTGCAAATGTGATGAACACAATCAATTGTAATGAAACGAGACCAAATTCTAATATTTTCGTTACGATTCGAAGAAAGCAACATATGGTTCTTGGATATGCATAAAGCAGCTTCAACTTAGGAAGAAATCCTTATTTCATCAACGCAAAGAAGGTACCAAATAAGCAAAGGGTTAAATATATATATATATATATCTGATTTCACAACCAAAGTTAAACTGGAAAAGGAATTGTCATTTATGAACACAATCTCTCTCTGATTACACTCAATTAAAGAAGAAAAGAAGACATTACCATAACTAATCCACAACCTGAACTTGCTTGGAAACTCAATTTGCCTCCCAAACTCAGCTTAACTCGACTTGTGTTAAACGAAACAAGATTCATCTAAGGTTGAATGCGAAACAAAGGCTGCAAAGAAACCACAACAAAATACAACACCATAAGGAAACAGTTTATCCATCCATTACAATAACTTTAATGGTTAGAACTACTTACCGTGTCGACACTAACGGGCTTCCCATCCTCTGCAATAACCTCGACTATGGTCCCTGATTGATCGGCCTGAAAAATTAGAAGTTTTTAAGAGAAGACATTAGTCGTCCCTACAGAGACATCCCATAAAATTGGAAGAGCAGACATTAGCCAGTTTGACTGAAACAAATGATCTGGGTAGCTGCCACCAGACGACATTATGCATGGAGATTTACCTCTATATGACTTAAACTCAACATGTCTGTCATAGGATATTTAGGCAGTACTATAGGGGATTTACTACTGATTCACATATATCCTCAGGGGTAAATAGTCCTAATGGAAAGAGTAAGAAACAAACTATAGTGGGTAAGATCTGAATTTGTTCACCATATATTGTTTGTACAAATGTTAACTCATAATTAATGGAATCGTGAGACCTCACATCGGTTGGAAAAGGGAACGAGGCATTCTTTATGAGGGTATGAAAACATCTCCCTAGCAAATACATTTTAAAAACCTTGGGAGAAGCCGAAAAAGGAAAGCCCAAAGAGGATAATATCAGCTAGCAGCTAACGGTAGGCTTGGGGTGTTACAAATGGTATCAAGATCAGATATCGGATGGTGTGCCAGCGAAAATGTTGAGCCTCGAAGAGGGATGGATTGTGAGATCCCACCTCGATTGGAGAAGGGAACGAAACATTTTTTATAAGAGTGTGGAAACCTCTCTCTAGCAGACGCATTTTAAAAACCTTGAGAGAAAGCCCGAAAAGGAAAGCCCAAAGAGGATAATATCTGCTAGCAGTGGGCTTGGGGTGTTACAAATGGTATTAGAGTCAGATATCGGACGGTGTGCCAGCAAGGACGCTGGGCATCGAAGGGGGGTGGATTGTGAGATCCCACCTCGGTTGAAGAGGGGAATAAAACATTCTTTATAAGGGATAAGGGTGTGAAACCTCTCTCTAGTAGACGCGTTTTAAAAAAATTGAGGGGAAACCCGAAAGGGAAAGCTCAAAGAGGACACTATTTGCTAGCGGTGGGTTTGGAGTGTTACAAATGGTATCAGAGTCAAATATCAAGCGGGGTGCCAGCGAGGATGTTAGGCCTCGAAGGGGGTGGATTGTGAGATCTCACCTCGATTGGAGAGGGGAACGAAACATTCTTTATAAGGGTGTAGAGACCTCTCCCTAGCAAACGCATTTTAAAAACCTTGAGGGGAAACTTGAAAGGGAAAGCCCAAAGAGGACACTATCTGCTAGTAGTGGGCTTGGAGTGTTACAAATGGTATCAGAGTAAGATATCGGGCGGTGCGCTAGCGAGGACGCTGGGACTTGAAGGGGGGTAGATTGTGAGATGCCACATTGGTTGAAGAGGAGAACAAAATCTTCTTTATAAAGGTGTGAAAGCCTCTCCCTAGCAGACGCGTTTTAAAAACCTTGAAACGCCTGAAAGAGAAAGCCCAAAGAGAACAATATCGACTAGCGGTGGGCTTGGGGTGTTGCAGTAATTATTGCTCCATCTTTCCCAAGATCTAGTCGCATCCATTTTCTTTGAAACATAACAAGACAGGTGATTCTTTACTACATAGGAGAATCAGAGGTTTGTTTCACCCACAATCAGGCTATTATAAACAGTAAAATTTTCAGTTTATGTGAATCCAATACTGTTTCGAACATACACCCACATCAGTAGACAATACTATGGAAAGTAAGGAATATACTGTTAGCAAATCAAACGAAGAACATGATATCAAACTAAAGGGAAGACAAGGAGATAGCAAGCAGTCTGGTTGAACATTAATCAATGCTCCATAAGGATGATAAAATTCAACATAACGTTTCACATTCACAAGATCTAAACGTATAAAGAGAGAAAATCTTACTTCAATTTCGTTCATTAATTTCATAGCCTCAATGATGCATAAGATTTGTCCCTTCTGTACTTTATCTCCAACCTATAAGAAGAACTCCTCAAAAAAAGCTCCAACAAAAGATTTTCGAAATACCATTTACTATACTAAAGAAACTCACCTTAACAAATGGCGGTTCTCCAGGCCCGGGACTACGGTAGAACATGCCCGCCATAGGGCATTTGAGAGGTGGAAGAGATGAACTGGTTGACTTGGCAGCAGGAGGTGAAGATGGTGAGCTTGAAACTGGAGAAGCAGGTGCTGGTAGTGCAGCAGGACCAGGCACAGGGGCAGGAGCTGGTGGTGCTACCGAGGGCAAGGGCGGGGGTGGGAGCGGGGCCGCATACATCATAGGAACAGCAGCAGGAGGTGGTGCTTGAGGTAAGGCCTCTTTTTTACGTATTGTCACTTCACAGTCGAGCTGTTTCAATTGTAACTCGACAATATCTCTTGAATCAACAAGCCTGCAAGTAGGGAGAAACATGTTAAACCACAGCCATATGTAGAGGAAAAGTTCAGTGATTGAGCTAGCTAACTTGATAAGGCTTGAAACTTGAGTTATGAACTCAGAGATTGATTCTTCCGTTGCCAAAGGTTTAGAAGATTCATCACTCAATGATTTAGCACTTCCATCCATAGTATCCTTCAATGAAATGGATGACTTGAAGAACAGCATGTTAGGAAGGAGTCAATACTTGAACAAAGAAAATCCTTTTGTAATAAAGCTTTCATATAAGCATACATACCTCATTTAATTGTGCTTGTATGAGAGTTGAATGCTTACGAACAGGCTGCACGCCCTGCGACGTAACGCTTATATAACATGCGTAATCACAACAAAGAGTTATCGGTATGACATCGAAAAGGGTTCTAGCTGAGGTGGTATAGTTCTATAAAAACATAAAAATTACCACCGTACTTGAACAAGATTTATTCTATAAGTTGTACAATTGCGTCTTGAGTTTTCAATTAGTCTGGCTCTAATACCATCTATAATAGGCTAAGCTCACTACTAGCAGATATTGTCCGCTTTGGCTCGTTACATATCGTCGTCAGTCTCACAGTTTTAAAACGCATTTGCTAGGGAGAAGTTTTCACACCCTTTAGAAAGAATGTTTTGTTCCCCTCTCCAACCGATGTGGGATCTCACAATCCACCCCCTTTTGGGGCCCAGCATCCTCGCTAACATAGCACCCGGTGTCTGGCTCTAATATCATTCGTAACATCCCTAAGTTCATTGCTAACAGATATTGTCCTTTTTGGGCTTTTCCTTTCGGGCTTCCCCTCAAGGTTTTTAAAATGTGTCTGCTAGGGAGAGGTTTCCACACCCTTGTAAAAAAATGCTTCGTTCTCCTCTCCAACCAATGTGGGATCTCACAATCCACCCTCCCTTCGGGGTCCAGCGACCTCGCTGGCACACCACCCGTTGTCTGGCTCTGATACCATTTGTAACACCCCAAGCCCACCACAAGCCGATATTGTCCTTTTGGGATTTCCCTTTCGAATTTCCCCTCAAGGTTTTTAAAACGCATCTGTAGGGAGAGGTTTTCACACCCTTATAAAAAATGCTTTGTTCCCCTCTCTAACTGATCTGGGATCTCACAATCCACCCTCCTTTAGGGCCTAGCATCCTCGCTGGTGCACCACCCGGTGATTGTCTCTAGTACCATTTGTAATAGTCCAAGTCCACTGCTAGTAGATATTATCCGCTTTGGTCAATTATGTATCGCCGTCAGCCACACGATTTTGAAACGCGTCTGCTAGAGAGAGTTTTCCACATCCTTATAAGGAATGATGCTTTGTTCCCCTCTCTAACGAATGTGGAATCTCACAATCCACCCCCCGAGCGTTCTTGCTGGCACAATGCCCGGTGTCTAACTCTAATACCATTTGTAACAATCTAAGCTCACCGTTAGCAGATATTGTTCGCTTTGGTCTGTTACAAATCGCCGTCAGCCTCACTGTTTTAAAACAATTCTACTAGGGAGAGGTTTCCACACCCTTGTAAGGAATGCTTCGTTCCCCTCTCCAACTATTGTGGAATCTCACAATCCACCCTTGAGCGTCCTCGTTGGCATAGCGCCCGATGTCTGGCTCTAATACTATTTGTAACAACCTAAGCTTACCGCTAGCAGATACTGTCTGCTTTGGCCCGTTACGTATCGCCGTTGGCCTCACGGTTTTAAAACGCGTCTGCTAGGGAGAGTTTCCACACCCTTTATAAAGAATACTCTGTTCCCCTCTCCAACCGATATGGGATCTCACAATTCACCCCCCTTCGAGACCCAGCATCCGCGCTGGCACACCGCCCGATGTTTGTCTCTAGTATCATTTGTAACAAACCAAGCCCACCGCTAGCAGATATTATCCGCTTTGGCCCATTACGCACCGCCGTCAGTCTCACGATTTTAAAACGAGTCTCCTAAGGAGAGGTTTCCACACCCTTATAAGAAATGCTTCGTTCCCCTCTCCCCTCTCCGACCAATGTGGAATCTCACAACCTAAAAGACCACGACAGGGAGATTTGAACGCGTATAGACCATAGATAGACATAAATAAACTTTACTAAACTGTGGAAATTCAGGGAAAGAAAGTACAAAATACGGAGAACTACTTACTAACTTATCACTGATTATAGTCTTTTTAATGGCTACTCAAAAGGTCCCACTTTCCCTTTCCATCCTTAAGTATATCCACACCTTTAAAGCTTTGGGAGCTTCTGAACGTATCCTTGCTTCTGTTCTCAAACTACAAAGCATTGGAGAAGTTGTAGGAGTTGGTTTTGTACACATTTCCAGTAATTTTACCCCTCAACTATATGCATTTAATCTACGATTCTCTTTCATTCTTTTAAATCCCTTTCCAAACGAATCCTCCAAGAACAGTCTTCCAGTCACAAAACCAATTAGCAGCAAGTACACATTAACCCACCAACGAATTCAAAAGAAACCCACAAATTCACAGACCAGGACAGTCATAAATCGAAACCCAACACAAAAAACGACCAGAATTGGCAGAAATTAGCACATACCCTGGTGAAGATTCTGAGTTTGGGGGTGTGGGGGAGCCGAAAAGACAGGGCGCAATGAGAGCTCTTGTGGTTGATACAGCAGCGAGCAAGAGATGGGCAGGTGGGCTTTGCGACTGCTGAAGCTGAAGTGACCGAGGAAGCCATTGTGGTTCAAGAGAGAGCGCTTAGGAGGGTCCGTCAATGGGGGAATGAAGGAAATAGGAGGGAGTTGCAGGGGGCGGGTGGAAGAGGGTGGGAGAAGGTCGATGAAACCAATGAGACGGGCGAGTGGAAGATGAGATTAAGTCGCTCTCTCACTCGCCCTTTGCTGCCACTCACCCGAACCAACCGGCTCCTCTTCTTAGCTACCTACGAAAACAATACATCTAGTTCTTCTTTTTCTTTAATTTTTAAAAAATGCATCTATCGTTATAAAAGTTATAATATTACTCTTCGACCCAAAAATGTAGAGGTTACGTCGGAGCTAATAAAAAATTTTGTTCTTTAGAATTTCGTCGTTTAATGATAAGCGAAGACGTTGGTTCTCTAAAGAGAGTGGATTTTTGAGATCCCAAGTAGGAGTTGGAGACGAGAATAAAATATTTCTTATAAAAGTATAGAAGCTTCTATCCAATAGATGTGTTTTAATATCGTGAGACTAACACATATATGTAACGAGCCAAAGCAGATAATATCTTCTAGTAGTGGGCTTGGGCTGTTACAAATGGTAACAGAGCCCGACATCGAACGATGTACCCACGAGGATGCCTACATTGGTTGGAGAGAGGGACAAAACATTCTTTATAAGAGGGCGATGTGCCAACAATGTCGCCCCATATCGATTGGAGAGAAGGACGAATTATTTCTTATAAGGGTATGGAAACTTCTCCTTAGTAGATGTATTTTAAAAACGTGTGGCTAGACGATGATACGTAACAGGTCAAAACAGACAATATTTTCTGGTGGTAGACTTGAGATGGTACACAAACACACATGTTCTCATACTCTAACTCGAGCTTGTTGATACGTAACACGACTTCCATGACATATTAACGATATGTAACATTTAGTTACCCGTTTTTGTTACATGATTGTAGGAGCCTTTGGAGAATTTACCGAGTGATTCCCCTACCATCGGTGAAACTATGGAGGATATGGCCAACCCCAAGAACCAAACCCTAGCAATTCAAGTGAAACTCATATCATAGAGGAACAGAGAGCTCGGATGGAAGGCATTAGAAAGAGCTGAAGCCAAGGCCCGCTCGTTGCCAAATGCCTGATTCATGTGCTTGCTTTGCGTCCATGACATTCAAAGTGATGGCTAGTAAAGGAGTACACAGGTTGAGTTAGGTTGGAAAAATATTTTGAATCAACTTAAATTAAATTTTGTGTTAGTTAGGTTGGTGTCTCCAGCAGTCCAAATAGAACTCACAATTCAACTCAACTCTTTATTTTTGGGTATGGTTGAGTTGAACCTGAATTTCGAGTTAGCTAGGTTAGTGAATCGAGCAACCCAAATAAAATTCACAACCCAACCCAACTCTTTATTTTTGAGTTAAGTTATAAACTCTATTCGAAGGGTTCTTTTACTATATAATTATTTTAAATCAATCATATTTATCTATCATACACAAGTCACAATGCATCATTAACATCGGTTACAAACGTCAAGTATTCTTAATCTTTACAATAATTTTAAAAGTAGGGATCGATTGGGTCACAGTCCTATTTTTGGGTTGATCGAGTAAATGTCAACCCACGAACCAACTTAAATTTTTCGATTTTTCTACAAATTCAACCCGACTCAATTCGAAAAAAAACTTATTCTTAATTCTAGAAAATTAGTCAATCAATCCTTAAAAAACCTACCACAATTATTCTATTTGTTAATAATAATAATAATAATAATAAAAACATGACATGAGGTCCACATCTATAATGGTTGCCACATTTTGCATTAATTAATATATATATATATATATATAATTTAAAAATATAACTAAAAAAGTAAAGTAATTAAATTGTAGGTCTTTTGTTTATTCCCAATTTTAATTATTAATTTAATAAATCTTTTTCATCATTAATATATATATATATATATATTGTAAATATTAGTTTTTTGTTTTTTGTTTTATCATCCCAAAATATACATTTTTTATAAAATAATATCATAAAATAAAATAATATTTTTTTAATATTTGTAATTAAATATAATACACACTAAAGATGGAATATTTTTAGAAAATTAATTGAATATGAATTTATTATATAAAAAAACACAAATATCGAAAAGTAAATTAAATAAATTTAGGGTATTATTAATTTTGATGTGTGATGAAAATATAAAGTGCTTAATTATTCTGTTGCACGTTTAATTATTAATTATATTTCCCTAATTACTTTTATTTTTATATGTCGGTGGAATTGAACCGGGTGACCGTTGAGCACGGCCTACTACTGCCATTCCACCGCCCTCTGTCGGCTTGTCCCTGCCTTTTCCGCCGCTACACGTTCAACGGACACCAACTTCCGACACTGCAACTTCAGTCCTTTTCGGTTTTCGAGTCGTAGCTTATCAACTCGGTCAATGGATTGATAAATATTTGGACTTTTACTCACAACGGTTGCCGAATATCAAAAATTTAATTCTTTAGAACGAGTTAGGAATACGGTAACAAATCATGAGTTATTAAAGCTTTTTTGGTTTTCGAGTCGTAACTTATCAACTCGGTCGATGGATAGATAAATATTTGGATTTTTACTCACAACTGTTGCCGAATGTCAAAAACTTAGGACACATAATTTAATTCTTTAAAACGAGTTAGAAGTACGATAACAAATCATGAGTTATTAGGGTCAGTATTGTACTCGTGTTCGTGATTTGGGTTAGGTCAGAGTTGAGACATTTCTTGGACTCAACCTAATCGTTCCGTCAGTTTTTTTTTATTAAATAATGAATCCAACTCAATTCAACTAATTTATTTATTTTCCGACCTAATTTAATATAAGTTCATAATTAAACGTACGAATTGGATCGGGTTGATCAGACTTTTTGAGGACTCGTGCTGGTTCGTGGAATGATATTAACGTTGAGAAGTTAAAAGTAAATGAAGTGACGGTATCGTGGAAAAATACGAATTGGGTCGGGTTGATCAGACTTTTTGAGAACTCGTGTTGGTTCGTGGAATGATATCAACGTTGAGAAGTTATAAGTAAATGAAGTTAGTGGAAAATATTAGATATTGAATCTGAATTTCAAACCCTAATAGAGTAGTTTTAACAATTCATCCTATAAAATTTTAATATAAACAGTCCTCTTCTTCTTCATCACCATTTGGCATTCACAAACAGAGAATTCCCTGTTCTTCTGTTCAAACCTTGGAGTTCGTAGGACGCCATTTTTACACCTTGGGATTGGTTTACAGAGGGTTTTTGCTGTGCGTTCGTAGGCGGCGGCGATGGATTTGAGCCGGCGGAGGGCGGCGGTGGCAAGGGGCAACGTGGTGGCGGGGTCTGTCTGGGAAAGCAGAATCCGATTCGATGAAGTCCGTGGTGGGATTAGGGTTTTCAATGGAGACGATGAAACCGCCGAATGTAGGGTTCCGGCCGCTACCGTCGGCAGTGCAAGGAGGAAGACATGGAAATCCGATGAGAGTTTTAACTCGATTCAAATCGCCGAGGAAAAACCAGAATCACCGAGTAGCGGCGATGAACCGAATCGGAAAACCCCGATTCCGTCTCGGAGATTGAGATCCAACAACAGTCCAAACAAACCGGTACGAATAACAGAGAGAAACTCGACGAGGAAGAAAACCGATCAACCTCGAAAATCGGCCGTCGGGATTACCAAACCGCCGATGAACACGAACGGAATCAGAAAAATCTCCCCGGAGAAGACGGTTTCATCTCCTCCACCTCAAGATTTCTTCGATGCATTCGAAGAGATTAAGAACGAAAGCTTCGACGTTAAGGAAATCAATTTTCCAGGACAAGAAATTTTCCCGGGAAACAAACAGAAATTACAGAGACTAAGTGAGAACAGAGCCTCCCACTTTCATTACAGAATCTCAAAATTTAATTTCCTTAACTGTTTGGTTTCTTGCAGTGGATTTGATAATGTGGAGGGAGTTTTCAAGATCCGCCATGGCATTTGGAGCGGGGAATTTGGTTATAGCCCTCTCTTATTTCATCAAGAACATGAACATCAGGTAATAAAAAAAAAAACCCCAAATCCGCCATTGAAGAAAGGTTTTTGAGTTTTGTTTTGTTTCTGGAATTTGCAGCTTTATCAGTATGATTTCGCATATGGGTCTTGTTTATCTGGCTGCCATTTTCGTCCATAGCTCCATTTTTAGCAGGTGCTCGATCAATTTCGTCCTGTTTTGTTTAGGTTAAGCTCTGGTTTTGCATTTAATTTTCCCGGGAAAATTACAGGGGAAATGGAAAGGGAATCGATAGTGATGATGAACATTGTGTGGTTGAAGAAGAAGTGATTCGATTGGTTAAAGGGTTTGTTCCTTTCGTGAATGAATTGCTGCAAAATCTCAAGCCTCTGTTCCATGGAGATCCTTCTGCAACTATGAAGGTAATTTTCTTTTCTTTTCTTTTTTTAAATTAAAAAATATATATACCCTTAAATTTTCTATTTTCTTTACTCAATAATACGTTTTTTCCAACTAAAATTATTTTATTTAAAAAATAAAATATTAATATTTTGTTTAAAAAATATTTTTAAATTTTAATAGTATTTTAAATATATTATTGAATTTTAAAATATTTCATTAATATCTTTCTATTTTTATTTTTTAAAAAGTTTTTTTTTAAAAATAGACATATAATTTTATAAATAATATTAAAATTATTATTTTCAAACTTTGTAATGTTATTCTTGAAAATTCAGGTATAATTTTAAAAATATTTTTAAATATTTTAAAAATGAAAGCTTATTATTAATGAAAATTCATGCATATTTTTTAAATGTGTTATTAACGATAAAAATATTTTTAAATTTTTAATTTTTTTTAACTTATTAACAAAAATTTTGAAAATTCAAAAGTATTTTTAAAATATTTGTAAAAATTAAACGATATTTTATAAATATTTTTGGGAGTGTAAGAATATTTTTGAAATATAGTAGACTATTTTTAATACATTAAAGATATTTTATAAATTTTTTGAAAATTTAAAAATATTTTTATGGTTTAAGAGTATTTTAGAGATAAAAAGTAAAATTTATTGTTATTTTTTTACCATTTTTGAAGAGAGTTAAAAATGGGCAATTATGGTAAGAAATATAGAAATATAGAAATATATGGTAAAAAAAATGTAATAAATATTATTAAAATTTAAAATTGTTTGGTAATTTGCAGATGGGCTTATTGCTGTTCGTGTTGGCAAAGTGGGGCAGCTTCATCACCTTTTGGAATATCCTCCAATGCGGTAAATTTTTCTTTTACCATCTTTTTTTCATCCACCTAATTTCACTTTCTTTTTTTAAAATAAAAATAAGCTTTTAAATATTGAAAGAAATAATTTTGTGGTTTTTTTTTTTTTTTTTTTTTTTTGGGGTTCTGACAAATGGATGTACTGATTGACTGGCACAGGATTCGTTGCGGTTTTCACCCTCCCCAAATTATTTACGCACGGTAAAAAACGCATCTCCACGGACTTAACTTTTCTATCTTTTATTCTTTTTTGGGTTACAATTCAATACGCCTGAGTACAACAAAACACCGTACTCCTCTGTCTTTTCATCCGTCGATTTGTTTGTGACCCTCTTTTGTTCCCTTCATAAAACGACCACGTTTTAAATTCTAAAAATTAAAATTCTTATATACTTTATTTGTCGGTAATTTATTTTCTTCTCTGTAAGTTCTCGTGTCAGTTCTGTCGGATCGGATGATTTGATGTTTGATTCAATCTCCACCCTTCGTTTTTTTTTTTTTTTTTTTTTTTTTTTTTTTTTTTTTGTGTTTTAATTTTAAAATTTTTTATTTNCATCTTTGGATTAACTTTAATTTGGTTCGTGACTTATTTTTGTTTTTATGTTTCCATTTGTCCTCCAACCATTGAATCACATGAAACTTTAGCTTTAAATATCTAATTATTCTTAGGTAGCGTCTACTCCGTTCATAAATTTTGAAACGGGTTTAGATCCTAATAGGTGCTTTATTCATCGAACTATCCTTAGGTTAGTAGAAACATAATGACTTGCTAATATGAGGGGGCAATAGTTAGACTACGTGGCTTCCAAGTTGCCACGCGAAAATGGTTTTGCTTCCGGTTAATTTTCGTTCGATCGACGTTGGGTGTACCATCGGCGGGTTTTCACTCGTGTTCTAGGATAGTTCTGAAGAGCTGCTTTCTCTTTCCAATATCTTAATATTCCCTTGGAAAATAGTACTTCGACTCCAATTTCGAAGCAAAAGAGCCTATAGCACTGTACTTACGGGCTTAGAATCGAAATTCGAACCCTAATTGGGTTGTCTGAAGCACGCACATGAAAAAACGGAGTCATGTAAATCAATTTAATTGTCCTCTCATCTCTCAACTTGTTGGTCCCTCACTACTTGTGTGAAGAAAGTAAGGCTCCCTATGACACCCTATTTTCATAGGAATGGGGTGCCCTAAAGCCACCATGTGACCCTTCTTTAAGCCTCTACCAAGCATTTACTAGTCTTTGCCATATGAACTTGTTAACTCACCCTTTGTACTTCATATTAAGCGTCTACGATCGTTCGTCTTTTATCCCCCATCTCGTGCCCATTTGCCCTTTTGATCGGGACGATTGAGGTCTTTGTTTATCGACTTTTTGTTTGTCTATCTGTGTTTCTTTACTTTACTCGCATAATCAAATGGTTATCAAACAAAGTTTGTTTGTTTAGAAATGAGGCGGATTTGTGTTGATGTTTTTAAGAGTTCTTTTTTTGTGAATTAGGAGAACATTGGTTGAGACTTTGTGAGAGTTCTTGGCAGCTGAGTTCCCACAAGAAGGGAATGATTGTTGCTATCTTCCTTATGGTATGGAACTTCTCTTCGATTCTATATCGCGTTTGGGCAGGTAAACCATTTCGAACTGAAATCTTAATCTATATTGTTCAATGAGTTTCAATGAGTTTCGAGATGTAGATTCGAACGTGAAATGTTATTGAAATGAAGTATGATTTTGCAGCTTTCATAGCGTTTGTGAGCTTTCGCTACTACCAGGAATCATTAGGGAGAGATGGTTGGCTTAAAAATGGAGAAGCAGCTCGACATAACGACACGGTTTCGGGTAAGTTCAAAGGTTGAGAGATAATATTGATCAATTTTGAGGCTCTTTTTCTCTGCTTTCTTTTGTGCTAGCTTGAAAATTACCTTATAAATTAATGGAAAGTGTTTCCTTTTTAATTTGAAAGTGAGAAAATAATGCTTAAAATTTGTGACACTGAAGTAAACTAGAGTTATATGAATGAATCGAGACTACGTCCAAATGAAAGTCATCTTGAGAATAAGACGACTAATAAAAATTTAATAGAATTGAAAGTTCTTGAGAATAGGACGACTAATAAAAATTTAATAGAATTGAAAGTTACTACTTATATTGTGATATCTCGCATTGGTTGGAGAGGAGAACGAAACACCTTTATAAGGGTGCCAAAATCTTTCCCGAGTAGACGCGTTTTAAAGCTTTGAGGAGAAGCTTGAAAGAGAAACAATATCTGCTAGCGGTGGGTTTGAACTATTACAAATGGTATCAAGGCTAACACTAGGCTATGTTCCAGCGAGGAGGTTGTTCCCTGAAGGGGTAGACAAGCCCAAAGAGGACAATTTCTACTAGTGGTGGGTTTGAACCGTTAAAACTGGTATTAGAGCTAGACACCGTACTATGTCCTAGTGAGGAGGCTGTTCTCCGAAGGAGGTAGACACGAGGCCGTGTGCCAGTAAGGACGTTGGGCCCCGAAGGAGGGTGAATTTGGTGGGATCCCACATTGATTGGAGAAAGTAACGAATGCCAACGAGGATGCTAGGCTCCGAAGGGGGTGGATTTTGATATCCCACATTGGTTGAAAGGAAACCTTTCCATAGCAGACGCGTTTTTAAAGCCTGAAAGGGAAAGCCTAAAGAGGACAATATCTGCTAGCGATGAGCTTGGGCCGTTACATATAACAATAATGTGCATTTTATTTTCGACGTCTCAATCATAAAACTCCATAGTTAAGCGAGTTTTGCTTGTAGCAATTCTAGTACCGAATGTTGTTGGAGTTGGAGTTGGAGAGAGAAAAATTTACAAATTTATTATTATTATTATTATTATATTTTAAAATTTGTTAAATAGTTTTGAAGTTGGTGATAGTTGATGGTAGCTTAATCCTTTCTAAAATGCATACAAACTATGTCTAGTGGATATTATTTAATATCATGTTGTATATGTATTATAATCTAAAATAATATAATTACCAATTTGAATATACCCCACCTCAAGCCTTAACCTTGCAAGTTAAGATGATCCACCACTAACAGATATTGTTATATTTAAGCTTTTCTTTTTGGGCTTCCTCTCAAGACTTTAAAACGCGTATGCCAGGAAGGTTTCCACACTCTTATAAATGGTGGTTTGTTTTCCTCCTCAACCAACGTGGGACATCACAATCCACTTCCCTTTAGAGGAATAGTATCACAATCCACTTTGTTAATAGATCTGGTCGTTACAAATGGTATCAGAGCCAGACATCGGACGATATGCCAGCCTTCTTGTTGTTTCCTGAAGCGTGGGTAGATACCCCTTTCAGACGAATGGTATCACAATCTACCCCGCTAACAGATCTGGGTTGTTACAAATGGTATCAAAGTCAGACACTAGACGATGTGCCAGTAAGGACGTTGGCCCCGAAGGGGGGTGGATTGTGATGTCTCACATTGGTTGGGGAGGAGAACAAACCAGTGGAAACTTTCCCCTAGAAGACGAGTTTTAAAGCCTTGAAGGGAAGCCCGAAAGGAAAAGCCCAAAGAGGACGGTGGATCTGAGTCGTTACACTTATAAATGGTGGTTTGTTCTCCTCTCTAACCATCACATTTCAGTCGTTACACTTATAACAAGTGCTTTATATTACAATTTGTGGAGCAATTATGCTTTAAAGTCATATAATGATTAGTTTAAGTGGGGGAGAATATTATAATTTATAATAATTTAATTATATTTTTAAGTAACTAGGTGTGAGAAAATTTTTGTCCGGTAGCTGCCGACGGGGGACAGAGTGGTCCAGCGGCGGAAGAGGCTATATTTTTTGAATTTGACTAAGTTGTGGAATTTAAGAATGGCCGCCGCCGCCGCCGCCGCCGCCGCTAGTTCCGACATTCAGTTGCTGCCGGGTGGCCGCCACGTCGTGCTTGGACTTCCCTCCAATTTTGACCATATGTTTTTTTCCCACCCTAATTTAATTCCATTATTTTTGTTTATTATTTTTATAAAAAAAAAATAAAAAATATATCGAATGTTTAATTAAAAGTTGATGTGTCTGAATATTAATTTAATTAAATAATAGATTACAATAAGAAAGTATAAATAACTAATTAGAATAAAAAAATAAAAAAATAAAAAAAAATGTGATTTAAATTATATATTAGAAAATTTTGAATAATTTCTGTTGCACATGCCACCTCGCTCGTTCTAATCTTATCACATCCGTCCCATCACATATTATTTGCCGTGACACGTGGCAGTCCAGAGTTAGGTTAGGTTGGGACCAGTGGGCCCGTGAAAGTTATGAATCAACGGAACATATATTCTCAGACAGCACAGCTAATCAAATGAACTTTTAGCGCTTTTACAACTTTACCCCCTTCACGAAAAGGCACAAGAGATGTTCATTTGTATGCCGGGGTAGAAGCGTAATTTCCTATTTTCTAGTTTGGTAGGCTGGCTCTTGGCGGTTTCGAGGAAATCACACCAAAAACGACGTCGTTTCGGTTTTAGTTATTTTATTTTTTATTTTTTTTAATGGAATATATCGATAAGAAGTACACGTTGTTAAAAGATTTCATATTTATCTTTTTTTTTTTGTTGATTTTTTATTCTATTTAATAAAAAAAATCTCAATGGTCGTTGATTTTTTCTCTTAATGTTTTTTTAAAATTTAAATTTTAGCTGATTTTGCGTTAAAAAAATACAAAAATATTGCCTTAAAAAATAAAATATATTTTTTCTTATATATTCAAATTCCTTAATTTAGTACAAATTCAAATTAAAAATAAATATACTACAAAAAAAAAATAATAAAGGAAAGTAATTTAGCATTCAATTAAATATTTAATATATTTTTATTGGACGAGAATATACAATTGAATTCCTTTTTCTAAGGAAGCGGGAAGCGATAAAGATGGCAACTTCATGGGGGTATAAGAGTAATTTCATATCCAAAATCCACTATTTAAGTGATGAGGCGGCTTGAATGTTAGAAGAGAGCAGAAGAAGAGAGAGGCCTGAAGAAACAGAGAAAAAGTTATCAGTAAGATCGTCAATCGGAAATTGTAGGGTTTCAGAACTCTGCAAGGGAATGCGGAAAGATGAGATTAGCTTCGTTGATTCAGTCTGAGTTGATCGGGAGATTCAAAATCTTCATCGTCGGCGGCAGAAATTGTCACCGGAAACACGTCGAGGACGGGTGATTTGATTCCTCTCTTTCTCTTTCTCCTCCCTCTTTTTCCTCTTTTACTTAAGCTTAATCTGTATCAAAACAAATAAAAAGTCGAGTGATCTCGAATCCGGCGGCGGATATGGCGGACAAAGGCAGAGATGGTGGCTACTCGAGTTTACTAGACGGGAAGTACGAATTAGGCCGTCTTTTAGGGCACGGCACTTTTGCCAAGGTTTACCATGCTCGGAATCTGCGAACGGGGAAGACTGTTGCGATGAAAGTGGTTGGGAAGGAGAAGATCATCAAAGTCGGCATGACGGAGCAGATCAAGAGAGAAATCTCTGTGATGAAAATGGTGAAGCATCCGAATATTGTTGAGCTTCATGAGGTGATGGCCAGTAAATCGAAGATCTACTTCGCGATGGAGTTTGTGAGAGGCGGTGAACTGTTTACCAAAATCGCGAAAGGTCGGTTGCGAGAGGATGTGGCTAGGGTTTACTTTCAGCAATTGATCTCTGCGATTGATTTCTGCCATAGCCGTGGTGTTTACCATCGCGATTTGAAACCGGAGAATCTCCTCCTCGACGAAGACGGTAACCTTAAGGTCACTGATTTCGGCCTCACCGCCTTCTCAGAGCACTTGAAGCAGGACGGATTATTGCACACTACATGCGGAACTCCAGCATACGTCGCGCCGGAGGTCATCGGAAAGCAGGGATACGATGGCGCTAAGGCGGATCTGTGGTCTTGTGGAGTGATCCTCTACGTTCTTCTCGCTGGATACCTTCCATTTCAGGACGACAATATGGTGGCGATGTACAAGAAAATATACAGAGGCGACTTCAAGTGTCCGCCGTGGTTCTCATCCGAAGCCCGGCGTCTCGTCACGAAGCTTCTCGACCCGAATCCAGTGACCAGAATCGGGATCACGAAGATCACATCATCGTCATGGTTCAAGAAATCGGTACCGAAGGCTATAATTACGAAGGAAGAACAAGAACGAATCGAGGAAAATTTCACGAAATCGAAGCAACCAGCGGAGACATTAAACGCGTTCCACATAATTTCCCTATCGGAAGGGTTCGATCTGTCGCCGTTGTTCGAGGAGAAGAAGAGGGAGGACAAAGAGGAGATGAGATTCGCGACATCATCGCCGGCGAGCAGTGTGATATCGAAGCTTGAGGAAGTAGCAAAGGCGGTGAAGTTCGATGTGAAGAAGAGCGAATCATGGGTTCGATTGCAGGGGCAAGAAAAGGGGAGGAAGGGGAAACTTGCAATTGCGGCGGATATCTTCGCCTTGACGCCGTCGTTTGTGGTGGTGGAGGTAAAGAAGGACAACGGAGATACGTTGGAGTACAACCAGTTCTGTAGGAAGGAGCTTCGGCCGGCGTTGAAGGACATTGTTTGGACATCTCCGACTGGGAATTCGACCCCAGCTTGAAGAACCTGATTATTATCAGATTGGAAATCGAAGGATTCACGAAGACTGTGATTGGATTTTGTTTCGGTTATCTAATGAAATAATTATTATTGCTATTGGTGCTTTTGATGATTGTGATGAATGTATGGATCGTTCGCTTTTTGTTTCATTTGATGTGGGGATTTGTGTTTCGTGTTGTTTATTTCTGGATCATGACAACCCTTATTTTCTTGTTACGCTTGATCTTTCAGTCCCTTGAAAGAATGTGTGAGTTTCTTTTTCTCCCAACTCAAATTTTCATTCTTTTCGTAATCAATTCCATTTGACACTTATGCATCGAACTCTGAACTATAGAGAGCTCGTTGGATGACTCTTATGTCTTAATTATTTGAGTGGGTATCCTACGTATTTAAAAGCTCGTTGGATGACTACCTAATGGACAAAAGCAGAGAATATCTAGCAATGGATTTGCTTGAGTCGTTACAATTGGTTTGTTACATGGTGTGCCAATGAGGATGCTACCCCCAGAGTGAAGACGCAGCCCCTGAGGTTGGATTGTCAGGGTGTACTAGTGAGGACGCTGGCCTCTAGTGGTTGGATTGTGAGGGTGTGCCAGCGAGAACTTTGACCCCAAAGGTTAGATTGTAAGGTCCTATGATAGGAGAGGAGAACAAAATATTCCTTTTGAAATGTAAAAACTTCTCCCTAATAAACCCCTCACATTGGTTCCATGGAGGTGCATTGTGAGGCTTTGAAGTCCTACATCGGTTGGATAGTAAAGGACTTCAAGTAAGTTTTTAGCCCCACACAACTAACTCTCTTTTCAGCTTGGAGATGTGGACCAATTCTCCAAAGATATGAACACTTTCATCCATAGATATCTCGATTTTGGCAACGCCTTTACGCTTACTATTCAAAACCCATTCATTTCTATGGTCAAATGTGTTCGATTCAATTCGATGATATATCTAGTTGGAATCAAATAATCTAGTAATCTGGTTCTTTGAAACCTTCTAGTTTGATTAGAGAAACCCTACAAAATAGAATCTGCTAACGAAGATGGCATATTTTATCAATAGGAAGAAATTTATTATATCGGTAAGTGCTCATGTTAGTTTCAACCCCTCTCGTTCTTTACATTTTTTCTTAGCTGCTTTGCTTGGCCAGTAGTAGGTATCTAATTCAGTACTTTAGATACCAACTTTATGGCTTTCAACGTAAATGGCTTCAATTTCAACCAATCATCAGAAGAAACAATCTCCCAACAAAGCCGTAATCGACTCTACCTATGCCAACATAATGCCGCAAACTCCCAACGAGATTCTTTTGACGACCCCTTTCAATCACTTCTTTTTGTCCATTTTTTTTTTCTTATACTTTATGGTGTCACGAAAACTCCAAATTCTTGTAATGATAATCATCTCGTTTTTAGCAATGATGATACTATTTCTTTCCCAAAGAATAAAAGAGAGTAGATATCATAAACAAGCTAAAATTTAGAATACAAATCAACTAATAAATAAGAAAACGCTCAAAATTAACTTGTTTAAGTATCTAAAACCAATCATGAAAATATCCAAAATCATCCAACATAATAAAAAGAACCAATACTTGAATCCTACACGGCCTACTACCCACTTACAGTTTTATTGGTTGAAACGTAACAATCATAACGGTCATATTGTAGGTTCGAGCCCTACTAAGCCTACTACAGATAGGGTTCACGAGTGGGCATGAACTACAATCAAATAAGTAAGAGTCAATTAACTACGAATTCGTGAACTATAAAGAAACCATCTAAGAGCCTTGTCTAAAGGACCAAACCGAAAGCGAGGAACCCGATTGCAAAAAAGAAAAAAAGTACAACATACCTTCCTGATTTAGGAAGAGCACCATATGGAGAATCTTTCCTTCTAAATTGCAATCCAACAGCTCCAAATCCTTCAACAAAAAAAACTTAACACAAACCAGAACATATCACAAATGAATCTAACCTAATATAGGATCTCACAATCGACGTAAGATCTCACAATCCATTCCCTTTCGGTGTCCAGCGTCCTCGCTAGCACACCACTCGGTATCTGACTATGATACCATTTATAATAGTCAAAGCCCACCGTTAGCAGATACTGTCCACTTTGGCCCGTTACATATTCCCGTTAACCTCATGATTTTAAAACGCGTCTATTAGGGAGAGGTTTCCACACACTTATAAAGAATGGTTTCTTCTTCTCCCCAACCGATGTAGTATCTCATAATCCATCCCCCATTTGGTGCTCAACGTCCTCGCTACACACCACTCGGTGTCTGGCTATGATACCATTTGTAACAGCCCAAGCCCACCGTTAGTAAATACTGTCCGCTTTGGCCCATTACGTATTGCCGTGAACCTCATGATTTTAAAACACTGTATGTTGGAGAGAGGTTTCCACACCCTTATAAAGAATGCTTCGTTCTTCTCCCCAACCGGTGTAGGATCTCACAATCCACCCCCCTTCGGTGCCTAGCGTCCTCGCTGGCACACCGTTCAGTGTCTGATTCTAATACCATTTGTAACAGTCCAAGCTCACCGCTAGCAGATATTGTCTGCTTTGGCCCATTATGTATCTCCGTCAACATCAAGTTTCAAACTGTGTCGGTATGGAGAGATTTCTACACCTTACAAACAATACCTCGTTCCCCTCCAACCGATGTAGGATCTGACATCTAAAGCAGACGGAAGAGAGAGAGAATGGGAAAGAGAAGGCTGACGGAAAGAGACATGAACACACACTAGTAAAGGTATGAACTTTTTTCATACAATTGCTCGGAGTGTGTGCTCACTCTCTTCTGTCATCTCTTTCAATTCTCTCATCTTCTTTGTTGATATTAGGGTTTGTTCATTGTTCTTCCTTTCAATCAACAAAACCCTAAGTTTGTGTCCCTTTCTTTTTGAGCTAAGAAGGTATATAAACACACTCATACTCACTCATTTATGATGATGTATGAAACAAAAAGGAAGGTGGGGAGGAGAAATTATGGGCGGCCGCTGTTTTTAATAATTGTTGGATGTTAGTTCAAGGTAAACGTATCTGTCATGTCATGTCTTAATTTGAAATGAATTATGTAACATTTTTTTATTACATCGAAAGATTTCTTAGTTATGTTGTTGTTCTGATATTTTCAGTGGGAGAGAGAGATAAATAGTACATCGGAGGGCAAGTTGTGGATCTCTATCCATTCATAACAACTCAACTTTCGAAAAATTTAGACCGTCTAAGTTTCGTTACCAATTACACAATAATGTCATCATTAAAGCGGAAGAACAAGAACATGCAAGCTGTAAACTCATAGTGTTAGAGAAAAACATTTAGCTGTAAACTCATGAGTTAGACTATAACTAACCAACCATGAATCCTTTCGGAACGAACCCTAATTCAACTCGATGCTAGAAATCCCAACTCGTTTATACTATGTAGGTGTTTCCAAAGGTCGCAGTCTCATAGCTGGTTGTGCGCAACACAATCTTGGCTAACACTGCGATGATAGTCACCAATTCATACACAAAGAATCCTAACACTGCGATGATAACCCACAATCTATTAATTTTGACCTGCGATCGAAATATATCGAAACAAATAAATGAAGTAGAAAGAACAACTTGAGGGGAGAGTTTTTTTGTACTAAGAATCTTAAGCACTATGCTTCTCAATTCTTGCAGTAAAGAGAGCATACATCGAACAAGTATTTATAGGGGAGAACATATTAATACATTAGTGTTGTTTTTATTATTAATTTTGCTATTATCATATGTTACAATAAATATGTGTAGTACATTTCAATTCTTATCTCTTCCATAGGTTGAATTGAATTTGAAATTTGTTAGGAAAGACTCACCTACTTCATTTAGTAACAACGAGAGAACGACAACACATTCAATATTTTAGAAAATAATTTATCAATCATAAATTCTATGTTAGGTCACATATATGATAAAGAGGCTACAAGGTTGTTTGCTCGATATATTTATATATAAAAATAGGTAGACGAGCGAGAGCTATGCATTCATAGAGAGGATCATTTCGGAGCGTCAATCAACTTTCGTATTTGAATATTTTTTATTTCGTTCCGTAATTGCATTATGAGCCCTTTTTCCCGTAATAAACTTGAACAAGATTTTATTTTGTATTTAATATTGTGTTGTTTGTTGTCCTTATTTTGATAAAAATTTATTGGATTTTCAACCTTTATTTTATTTGCTTTCATGAGAATTAGATTGATTCAAATTTATTTGGGTTGTTTGAATTGATTCAAACTATATATATATATTTTTTCGAGAAATCGAATTGGGATTAAAGTGTTAATTCTTATTGATATCGTAACCTTTAAATAGAATATGAACTAAATAACGAAAATATAAATTAATTAAATATTGAGAATAAAATAAAATATATATAAATCAAATTATAAAGTAAAGAATATTAAAATATAATATATAAAATTTATTCAATTAATTAAGATATAAAATTTAATGTTTTTTAAACTAAGGCATTATTATTTAATATTTTATTATTTTTTCAAATTTAATTATAAGATGACCAAAACAATCATTATCATTTGAGGGAAGGAAATATACATAAAAATAAAAATAAAAACATAACGTAAGTTTTTTTTATAATTAAATTACGAAATTCTTCCCTATATTTTAGAAAAAAATTAAAATTAGTTTTGAAGATTTAAAATTTTGTATTTATGATTTTATAAAATAAAATAATATTTTAAATTATACCAATTAAGTTTTAACTTTTTTTCTTAAATATGGGGACTAAATTTGTAATTTAAAATTTTGGTTGACATTTCGTTAACACCGTCATCTCACGGCCGAGAAATAGAGGCCTTATCTTTGACGGTGCCGTTACCCAAGGTGGTTGACTGAACGGTCAACGCCGACAGGCTGGCTGAGGTGGGGCGATCTCCGCCGCCTCTGGAGGCTGTAACAGGGCGGTTGTGACATGTGGCGGTGGAGATAGCGGTGGCTAGAGAGATGGGCATGAGACAAAGGCCTTTGCCTTGTAAGTACTGCATGGCGGAGCCCATGTCTTTCTCCATTAACTTCACCACCTGATGCTCTGTCACCGCCATCGTTTCATTAAATGCCGGAGCTCCGGCGAACGCCTGTCCGGCAGCTCCTCCGGTTCCGTTGGACTGGTTACCGTCAATCTCACCCTACATAGACGAGAAAATATTGTTAAAGATACTTTGCACTAAATTATAATTTATATATATAAAAGATATATTTGATATTTACCATCATATTTGCATAACAAATGTATCAAATGTAACTTCCATTTACACCTATGTATCTTTTTATTTATTACTCTTTCCATATCCTTGTTCTTAGATGAACACGACTTGCCACAATGATATGATATTATATATTTTAAGCATAAGTTCTCATGACTTTGCTTTAGGCTTTTACAAAAGGCTTTATCAATACCAATAGAGAGAATATTCCTTACCAATGGAGAGAGTATTCTTGGATTATAAATACATGATTATTCCCTAAATTAGGAGAACTTTCATCATACACTTTAATTTATTTGACCATAAATAGAGAACGTCCACTTTCTCAAATATTACCTAAATTCAGATTAAATACGTATATTCCATGAAATCTTAGGCATCATTATGAACTATAAGGTGGGTAAAATCATGAATCTTCCAGAGCAACAAAACATGATCATGAAATCTCATGATACGAATCATAAACTAATAATGATTCCAAATCCAAAAAATATAATGGATCATATCCTTTTCATGACAAAGAAATTAGTTGAAAAAGTGAAGATTTGGTAGTACCTCAGAGTGGGAGGACATGTCGGCAACAAGCTGGGACGGCATGGAGGCAGTGGCGCCGCCCAGCCTGCTCATACTCAGAACCTACAACCACACACCCAGCAAAGAAAATCAGTAAAATTCATTCTATTTATGTTTGTCTTCCAACTGTAGTGAGACAGATTACTTTGACTTGAAGCTGGAGGAACTTCACGTAGTCTATGATCTCATCCAGCATTGACGCCTTGTCTGTCTGTCATTCCAAAATCCATTTCAAGCAACAAAAATCAGCCAAACTTAGCATTAATATAGCTCAACGGTTCAACGGTTTTATTCGTACCATCAAATATCCGAGTGAATATATAAGTGAGGTACACTATTTTCATGGAAAAACTATAAGCACACTTATGTTTAAAATAGACAAACCCGGATAGAGTTTAATTGTCCCTAATGACTGATATTAGAGTCATGTCCAAAATATTATTCAGCTACACATTAGTATGTATGTATCTTTCTTGTAAGAGCCCAAACTCACATTAGTATTGTTGGCTGACTTGTTATGTATCGACGTCAACCTCACGGTTTTAAAACGCTTAGTTAGAGAGAGGTTTCTACATCCTTATGAGAATACTTCGTTCCCTTCTACAACCGATGTGGGATTTCACAATCTACCCCCTTGGAGTCCCACACCCTTATAAGGAATCCTTCGTTTCCCTCTCCAACCGATGTGGGATCTTACAATCCATCCCCTTGGAGTCCCACACCCTTATAAGAAATGTTTCGTTCCCTTCTCCAACCGATGTGGGATCTCACAATCACCCCCTTAGGGTCCCACACCCTTCTAAGAAATGATTCGTACCCCTCTCCAACCGATGTGCAATCTCACAAGCACACTGCCCGATGTATCCACCCCCTTGGGGTCCCAAGGACACTCTGCCTGATGTCTAACTTTGATACCATTTGTAACGACCCAAACCTACCGCCAACAAATATTGTTAGTTTGGCCAGTTACTTATCGTCATCTGAATTTTAAAACATGTCTACTAGAGAGGTTTCCACACCCTTGTAAAGAATGCTTTCTTTCTTCTCTCCGACAAAGGTGAGATCTCACATTCTATAAACTATTACTAAAATTTTGAAATAGAAAATGAGAAATAGACCAAATATGGTTTGATCTAGCATAAAATTGATAATAAACAAACTTGAATCTAGCTCAAGAAGGCATATGTATATGTTTTAGAGGAAGTGTTCGGCAGACATATGTATATGTTCTTAAAGTGTTCGAGATCCTATGTCAAACTTGAAAAAGAAAACATATTCAACAGCTCATTACTTTTCTTATCTAAAAACGCATAAGTTTTGTAATTAAAGCTTATTCTAAAATTTTGATCCCTTATAATATTTTATCTAGAAATTCAATAACAAATATATCTTAGTCAATAATAATACTAAAAGTATATAAAATTTAAAGCTGCAAATCCCGCCATGTAAGAGTGGTCTCCGGCCCCGAATACAAGGTATTAAAAAATAAAATAAAAATAGAAAGTAAACGTGGCAGAATTAAAACCGTTGGATAAATAACAAAGCGAATGTGATGTTGACACGTGTAAGAGATAGAAAATGACGAAACAGACCTTGTTAGCGTTGGGAACCAGTTCTTGTAGAGCTTTCATTCTCTCTGCAATTCGCTCTCTCCGTAACTGTTACAAAATAATTAAAAAAATTAAAATAAATAGAGGAAGTTAATTAGCGTTAATTAATTTATTAAACTTAATTAATTACTCTTTCCGCAATACTGTGAGGATCCGTGGCTTGACCTCGCCGAGCTCTGACTCTCTGTCGCGGCTGCGCCGCTGCGCTAGCACCACCGCCGGAACCAGTCCCTACCGGAGGTGGAGTATTGGCTGATACTGGAGCTCCGAAGCTCTGTTTCTGTGAAGTTGAAGTTGAATTTCCCTGTGTATTGATGAAATGAAATTTTAGGGCAGAGCGAGGTTATGAGTTTGAAGAAGTGTACGGTCGAATCGAACTACTTATTGCCTGAGATTGATTCAGGTTATGGCTATGGCTGGAGCCGGAGGCGTTGAGGAATCCGGTGAATTCGTTGAAGAGAGACGGATTGACGGAACCGTCGGCAATAATCTGCAGGATTACGCAAATAATTTACAGGAATCGAAATGGTTTGGGAGTATTTCGTAACCTATTTTCGAATCGAATGATTAGCGATTAGATGCTCGATTTTGAGTACCGGATTAGGGCATTTGAAGGACGGAGAGCCTTCGACTTCAACGACGTCGTTTCCAGGCAATGTAAGGAGACTGGAATCTGCCGCGGTGGTGAGTAACTGCTGGTGAAGCATGGCCATGGCTATTTTGGCGGCTGGAGTGGTGTCGCCGATCTGAAAAGCGGCATTGTCGGGATTTTGCGAGAGTGGCGGTGGCTGAGGAGGGAGGTTTGAGTGTGGATTTGGAAGACCGGTAGGGAGTTCCCAGGGAAGGGGGATGGAGGAGAGGATTTGGTCGAGGAAATCGTCGGAGGAGAAGGAAGAGAGATGGAGATGAGAGGTTTGAAGGTGGTTTTGGTGGTGGTGATGTTGAGAGGTATCGGTCTCTGGCGGCCGGTTGCGGCGGTTGCTATGGCGATCGGGGAGGGAGTTGGTGAGTCTCATATCAGTCCGGCGAGAAATAAACAGAGGAGAGAGGAGCCATTAAAAGAATGAAGTTACTGAGGTTTTATAGAATGAAGATGATGACAATTTTGTCATTAAAAAAAAAGCGCGTGAGTTTCACTTTCTCTTATCATATGTATTTACCAAAAATAATGTATTTTAACTAAATAATATAATATGGTTATTTTTTTTAGTTCTTAATTTTTAAAATTTTAAATAATTTATGTAAAAAAATCTATAAAATTTTGTTAATAAAAAGCTAAAGAATTAATAAATATTTATTTATCCTAATAAAATAATAATTTAATGACGCAACTCGAACAAAAAAAAATATATATTAAAAAAAATTAAGGTTGTTTTATTGTCTGATTGTCGTGTCCATTTCACACAATCTCAATCCATCTCTTTTCGGCTACCTTCAGTTTCTAAAACAGACAAACTCACTTGCAACAACAAGCAGGTAGTCAAGTCGTAGCTGCTTGCAGGCTAGTCACTTCTATCTAGTCGTCCCGTTGTTTGTCATGAGTTTGCAATAACAGTTGTCATCATCATTTTAAAGTTTTTAAAAAAATTGAAACAAAATGAACCCGACAACTCAACCCGATCCATCTCAAACATATAAGGTTGGGTTAGGTTGGGGTGGATTACCAATTCAACTAACTCGAGCTTTTGGATTAGTGTAAAAAAATTTCTCTACCCGACTGAAGTTCACCCATATTGTACTGGATGACAATCTGGCCTTATGAAATAAATTTTATATCAATAATAAGAATAATTAAATGAAATAAATTTTGAGCGCGTGAGTGAAAAATACTTATGGAAGCGAGTGGAGGTGAAAGAGACTTAGCCTAAAAATAGTCCCCACGAACTTCATTTTTCTTTTACATTATTTTTATTTAATTGTTTTTTTTTTCCCGCTAATTTGAACACAAATCTCGGAGGGGCCGTTTGGTAAACTAAATTCAGGAGCGTCAAATTTTCAAATAATAAAAAAAATTTAATTAACAAAAATAAAGAAAAATAAATTTTAAATTTGAATTATGAAATTCCCATTTAACAAATTTTCATTTTTACAAAAACATTATTTTATTAAAATATTTAATTCTCATTTTGATGCATGTACGTGATTATTAATTAAATTTTTAAATATACTTTTTTATTATTTGTCTCTATATCTGTGATCGAATTATCTAAAACAATTTTATATGTGACAGATGAATATTATTTTAAAGTTTTGAAATTGGGATTCTTTAATTATTTGTAATCTCTTTAATTTAATTTAATGAGTTTTTCAATACGAGCAAATAAATCAAATTTGAATAAATATGTTTCTCTTTCGGTCATATCCGCTAGCGATGGACTATTACAAATGGTATCAGAGTCAAACACCAAGCGACGTGCTAATGAGAACGCTGGGTCCCCTCACATGGATTAGGCTATATTAAGGTTGGTGACCCGAGCGACCTGAATAGAATTTAGAATCCAATCCCACCTAAAGGGTTGAGTTGTTTTTTTTTTTTTTAATTATTTCAAAAAATCATATTTCTCGGTAATATATGTTACATTAATAACTAAAATCTTATAAAATTTAAATATCAAATATTTACAAGTCACAACGCCTCAAATCAATAACAAACATTAAATAGTCTTAATCTTTTTAGAAGCGGGGTAGATCAGGTTAAGTTGGATTGTAAATCCTATTTTTCGAGTTGATTAGGTTGACCCGATCAAAAAAATTTTGACATGCAAACTGAACTGAATAATGATTTGGGTTAGATAAATCGAATCATCAAATCATATAAACATCTTTAATATATTTGTACATAATGATATGTTTTTTTAATAATAAGAAAAAAAATTTATTTTTTAATATCATATCTTATCGTATATAATCAAGAGTTTACAAATTTTAGATGAAACGAATGATGAAAAGATGCCATAATTTTTTTAATGACATATCATTAATGTATAATAAAATAAACGTCGTGGGAATATATGATAATGATTTTTTTCGATATATCTTAGGAGTAAAAACAGAAGAGCCAAAAATCTTAACGTGAAGAAGCAGATACAATGAACGTACTATATTTCACGTTATTGTCAGCTTCCATATTCTTCGGTCATTCATCGTTGAATAAATTTTAAAATTCTAAATATTTTCGAGAAATATTATTTGGTGTCGGTGGAGAAATAAGACATAACTCAACAGCGCTAAAAGTAAAACTCGAGCTGGTATTGTAATTCTTTTCATCATGATATTTACGTAGATTTTCAAACTAGGTCGATGAATTTCAAAAGCGGATACGAGCGAATTTGATTTGGATTAAGATCATAATGAAATTGAATGGGAATGAGCTGTTGGCCAAATTGGATACAAAATTGGTTGGCTTAGGACATAATGTCATTTGCTATCAAAAGAACAACCAAATTAAAAATAATAATAATTTTTGAATTTCAACAAGAGATCTTATTGGGTAGAAAAAATTAATTAAAAAACAAATGATTTTTTACTTTAAAATATTGAGTTTGACTTTGAAGGGGAAAATCACATCCAACTTATTATTTAAATAATGTATCGTGACTCATTACTTCATCGAGCATTCTTAAATATAAAGACTATTAGTATTGGTTTTGTAACAATTCAAGCTCATTGTTAGTAGATATTGTCTGGTTTGGCCCATTACGTATTGCTGTCAAGTTCATTGTTTTAGAACGTGTCTACTAGAGAAAAATTTTCGCACCACCTTTGTTTCACATTGGCACACCGCTCAGTGTCTGACTTTGATACCATTGTAATAGCTCAAGTCTAACGCTAGCAGATATTGTCTATCCCGTTACGTATTATCATTAGGTTCACAGTTTTAGAACGCGTATACTAGAGAGAAGCTTCCACACCTTTATAAGAAATGTTTCGTTCTCTCTTCAATCGATGTGAGACCTCATAATCCACTCCTTTAAGGCTCAACGTACTCGTTGGTACACCGCTCAGTGTCTGACTCTAATACCATTGTAACAGTCCAAGCCCACTACTAGCAGATGTTGTCCACTTAGGCCCGTTACGTATCGTCATTAGCCTCACGATTTTAAAACACATCTACTACTAGGGAGAGAGAACTTTCCACACATTTATAAGAAATGTTTTGTTCTCCTCTCCCATCAATGTGGGAACCTCACAGGTTTAACCCCTGAACTTATAAGAAGTGTTTCGTACCCCTCTCCAATCGATGTGGGACCTTACAGATTTAACCCCTGAACTTATAAGAAGTGTTTCGTACCCCTCTCCAACCGATATGGGACCTCACACGTTTAGCCTCTAAACTTTTGAGATTTGAGTCAATGGTCATTGAACTTTCAAAATCATAAATTTAATCCTCGTTTTTCAAATTTTTTTAAATTCTAGAATCTACTAGACACAAAATCAAGATTTCAAGGGTGCGCTAGACATAAAATTCAAATTTACAAATTGAATTTATCATAGATATATTAGATACAAAATTGAAAGTTCATGAATTTATTAGACTCAAAATTAAAAGATTAGAGACTTATTAGACACTTTTAAAGATACGAACGTGAACATCTTCGGGCTTTTCGTATTTGTAGCACTGTTTTCTGCCCACTCTGAAATCCACTCACAATTTGGACCCTATGGCTCTCATACTAACAGACTTGGTTCCTAACAACAAGCACACAAAGGGAGCCAATCAAATGGCAATAATTAACATGCATACAACTCAGCTACTTGCTATTAATTTCATTACACAAAGGGGAAGATAAGGGAAGAACTACTTTAAGAAGATAGCATAAATTTCATTTTCAACACTACTTAGCTTAAGGCTATGGCAGATAGCGAGCTAGCTAGCAGGCTCCTAAAAGCTAACAGACAAACAAACTAACCCATGGTGTAGGAAGGCGTTGGCAAGTTGATCACTGTGGTCTTCACTTTGGTCATCATGTTGATGCTGTTGGTCACTCCTTGAGAGCCAATTCCACTGTCCTTGATTCCCTGTTCCACATACCCTGGTTCGTAAACGCGATATTCGTTTCGACGTAATGCTGGGGATGTAGATATTAACTATACCTGGAATGGGAAATGATCGGGTCCTCGAGCGGGCGCAGAGTTGATTTGAACTGTCCCGGTTTCCATTGCGTCGCTTATCAATATCGCCTTGTTGATGTCTTTTGTGAAGACACATCCCTGTTTTTGAACATGTTACTCATACTCAAATTGACGGTTCTAGTTAGAACACACTACAAGAATAATTATCAGACACGTTTTTAACCGTTTTTGAAATGACGAAGTTTTGGAACAACTAGGCTAAGAGAGTGTGTGATGTCCCACATTGGTTGGGGAGGAGAACAAACCACCTTTTATAAGTGTGTGGAAACCTTCCCTAGGCATTTTAAAGCCTTGAGGGGAAGCCCGAAAGGGAAAGCCCAAAGAGGACAATATCTGTTAGCGGTGGATCTGGGCTGTTACAAATGGTATCAAAGCCAGACACCGAACGATGTGCCAGCCTTCTCGCTGTTCCCCGAAGGAGGGTAGACACGAGACGGTGTGCCAGTAAGGACGCTGGCCCCAAAGGGGGGTGGATTTGGGGGTGGTCCCACATCGATTGGAGGAAGGAAAGGGTGCCAGCGAGGATGCTGAGCCCCGAAGGGGGGTGGATTGTGATGTCCCACGTTGGTTGGGGAGGAGAACAAATCACCCTTTATAAGAGTGTGGAAACCTTCCCCTAGCTGACGCGTTTTAAAGCCTTGAGGAGAAACCCGAAAGAGAAATCTCAAAAAAGATAATATCTGCTAGCAGTGGATCTGGGCCGTTACAGAGAGAGTTGTTTTCATACCTGAAGTCCAAAGTTGCTAGCATTGCAATGGTGGATTCCTTCTTCAATGGAGCTGATTCTTATGACCGGTAAAACTGGTCCAAAGGGTTCTTCCCATGCAATCCTCATATCAGGTCTAATATTATCTAATAACAAGGGCCATATCAGGTTGCCTTCTCTTCTGTACTCTTGGCAAAATGTTGCTCCCTTTTCCTTTGCATCCAATACCAACCCTTCGATGAAATTTGCCGACGACTCGGTCACGACTGGAGTAATGTCTGAGTCGTCTTCCGGGGCACCGACAGTTAGTTTAGCCACCCGGGCATTTACTTTCTCAACCAAAGCATCTGCTACGGACTCCATTACCAAAACAACCTTGACGGCGGTGCACCTTTGGCCACTGTCATCAAAAAGAAAAGAAGTATAAGGAGCTTAGTTGATGCCTGAAATATAAATGTTCCAATGTGGTTATGATTTTGGTAGGAAGAAGATCAAGTCCATTTCACTGAAGACAACCTACTCTGTTCTAAGGATGAAGAACAAGAACAAGTTATCTTCTTTCTAATAAATCAGCCAAGCGGTTTAGATTTTCATTCATGTTAAAGAAAAGTCATCTTCTTTACCCATGTGGGGTCTGTTCTCTGTTGAGGATTGTTGGGAGAGGAGCCCCACATCAACTAATTAAGGGATTGATCGTGGGTTTATAAGTAAGGAATACATTTCCATTGGTATGAAGCCTTTTGGGAAAACCAAAAGCAAAGTCATGAGAGATTATGCTCAAAGTGGACAATATCATACCATTATGAAGATTCGTGATTCCTAACAATCTCACCTGTAAGAAAAGCCTCCCTTTATGATGTTTGCAGCGACTAAATCGAGATCTGCATCCTCGAGAACAATGCAGGCGTCTTTGCCTCCTAGTTCCATTTGAAGAGGTATCATGCCTGCCTTCTTTGAAATCGCAATACCAGTATCTCCACCAGTAAAGCTGCACAGAGAAGCAGTACAAAACTGTGA
Source organism: Cucurbita maxima (assembly GCF_002738345.1). Lineage (NCBI taxonomy): Eukaryota > Viridiplantae > Streptophyta > Magnoliopsida > Cucurbitales > Cucurbitaceae > Cucurbita > Cucurbita maxima. Next base: position 2,168,791 of record NW_019272045.1, read on the forward strand.
GATCCCACGTCGGTTGGGGAGAGCAAAGCATCTTTATAAGAGTGTGGAAACCTCTTCCTAGTAGACACGTTTTAAAAACCTTGAGGGGAAACCCGAAAGGAAAAACTCAAAGAGGACAATATATGCTATCGGTGGGCTTGAGCCGTTACAAAAACAGAGTCATGCGAATGGGAGAAATCGTAAATCATCATCACATGGAAATGAAGTAGTGGTATGTTTACCTTATACAGTCTACACCGGGATGCATCGTGAGGAAATCACCAATCTCAGAACCTTTACCAGTGACACAACTAATAAGGCCTTTAGGAAAACCAGCAAGATGGAAGCAATGCACCATATGAAGAGCGGAAACAGCACCCTGAGTATGGTAAGAGCATTATACAGATGACAAACAAATTGCACAGTCTCTACATGATGCTAATATCTGTTCTGTTTTAGTTGATTCTGAATTCATGATCCACTCGACAGAACCGAGTTAAATGAAACAGAAAAGGAATTTACAGTCAGTTGCAAGCGCGTCGAGTTATTTGATTCATTGTTCATCAATGGAGATTGTATTAAAGAGAGAATGATGAGCTAATTTAGTATTAGAGTACCTGAGTTGGAGGCTTGAGGACGATCGAATTTCCAGCAATCAAAGCCGGTGCAATTTTCGAGACAGCCAGATTGACAGGATAGTTAAATGGAGGAATGGCTAAGATCACACCAAGTGGGATCTGAATATTTCATGTTCAAAAGTGAAGCATAAAACAGATTAGGAACATGAAATTGTGCTTTATAATCTAAAAGTAGTTTTGTCCCATAAGAACAAAGAAGAACAGAACATGTACCTTGGAAGTAAGGCAATATTTGGTCCTTTCATTTCCAGGAAAACTATCAGAAACCAAGAACTTCCCTTCTCCCAAGAGCCTAACACCTTCTTCAGCACAATATGAAACAAGATCCCCAGACCTCACAACCTTCACATCATTCAAACCATTATCACTTCACATTTCAAGAGCTAACAATCCAACAAGAACAGCAGTAACTCAGTAGTACCTCAGTCACTGCATCTTTAGCTGGTTTTGCAATTTCCTTCACCAAACACTCAGCAATGGGTGCTTTATGTTCTTTCAAAATTGCAGCTGCTTTATGAAGAAGCTCAGCTCTCTTCCACAATGGAGTCTTAGCCCATGATTTCTGAGCAGTTTTGGCTATTTCCATCACTTGATTAACCTCCTCTTGGTTACAAGCTATTTTAACAAACACCTCATAGGCATGAATAACCCTTTAAACAAACATAATTCACTAACATTTCTACCAACCCACAACATTAATTTCAAAAAATTTCTCATACATTCAGCAACATAATCTCATAATTCATTGAGAAGAAACAGAATTCCATGGAGAAATGGGATTAGTCATCATACCTTGAACTCTGTACTGCGTCTTCCTCGAAGTGGGGTTGATAATGGCGACGCTCTTCCCGGAGGAGGATTTCTTCCACTCACCTTCGGAATAGTATTTGTAAACTTCACCGTCGAGAATCTCTGCAAAAACTCCATTACCCGCCATGGAAAATGATGAGAAAAGAAACGGGGATTGGGGAATTTGGGGGAGATTCTTTAGAGAGAAGAAGAAATTGAAGAGATGAAAACAGGGGAGTACGTGGATGAATTTGGGAGATGGGTTTTGGTGGATTAAATAGGAGGAAGAAAAAGAACCACGCTTTTGATTCTGTAAGTCCCAAACCAGGGAGTGGCTTCTCTTTCGCCATGTGAACGTTTAACTGTTTTTACTGTTCACTGTCTTTTTATGGCAAATGAGATGTTTTTTTTTTCTTAATTTAAAAAACACTAAAATAAATACATATTTGCTTTTTTTTTCTTTTTTTTTTTGGGTTTTTAATAAATATAAATATAAATATTTAATTTTTTTAATTGTCCAAATTAATAAAAATACGTATTTTGTGCTTACCATTATTTTTAAAAAATATATTTAAATTTTAAAAAATTACATTAATATCCAATAGTCCAAAATTTTTAATGTTATTTTGATTTTGGAGGAAAAATAACGAAAACAAAATTATTAAACAAATAACCTTAAATTATATTAAAATTTTAATTAAAAACGACTGAGATGAGAAATACATAGAACACATGTTTCATGCGTAAGAACTTGAATTTATCGTGTTACATGAACAAATTAGATAATTTGGCTTCCTTGACTCGATATATATATATATATATATATATATATATATATATCAAATTTATCGCTACTTGGTCGAGAATATATGTTTCAGCTCATCTTTAATTAATATTCATTTCGAATCATGTCTTCTCAAGACTATTTTGGATATTCAATTCAATTTCAGTTGTAATATTCTATATAAGTCGGAAAATGTATTAAGAAGTTTAAGGTAGTGTAAATGATCAAAGGGTAGTAACTCGTATTACGGGAGAAAATTTTGTGCAGTGTTCCATTACTATTAATGGGTGGCTTCATGGTTTTTTAGGGGCACATGCATCCCAAGTGCTCGTGTTTTATGGTTCACATTATCTGCATAAGACCTGTTTTTCCTAGGTGTTCGGTTGAACAATTTCATTGCCTGAACCTATCTTCTTTTCCTCGAGCTACTTACTCCCTCTCGCTATCGGTTCGAAATGTGGAGATACCTTTCCCTTTACAGTCTCTCTCGCATATTCAATTCCTTCCTCGCTCCTTCGCTTCCCTTCCTCTTTCTCTTTTCCTTACTTCATAGGGTGACTCTCGATGTTCATTGGCCTGTTGCGCCTGTAGCTGCGAACTCAACTGTCTGCTTGGTCTGTCTTTTTCCAAGTGAATTAGAGAGGCGGATCTGATTGGTACGCTATTTGCCGATCTTTCTTTTCGTGCGGGTGCCACGGAATGGGCGAAGATCACTGCAGGGCCAGATCTTGATGTAGATAGGAGTTATCAAGCTGAGAGGAGAAGGAAGCTCACATTATGAAAGTTGAGGCTTGACTCTAACGGGTCTGTTAAAGTTTCCTTGCTACGGCCTCTTTATTAATATCCCGTTAGTCACTTTTATCCGTTGAGCGAGGGCCTTTCATTTTGCATGGGATGTCATGAAAATGTACTTGTCAATCTAAACATAAACCGATGGTTAGAGACTCGAATCCCCCCATTTTCAGACGTTGAACTAAAACTGATATACCATTCCACAAAATCTATAACCCTACATAAAAAATTAACATATAACATGTCGTTTACAACATGGGTAGTATGAATCTTAAAAATTTGAACTCATGGAGCGTTCTTGTCACTCCTTAGGAAACAAAACTCAATCCAATTCCTTTTTTCTTACATTCTACTACACTTTGCTAGTGTCGTCGTGGTACGAAACATAAAATCTTAAAAGATAATGAACAAGAGAAGAGAGGATCGAGAACATGTTTTGTAGAGAAGAGAGGATCGCCTACGACCAAACTACGAGTACAAGTAGGAAGGCGGGTAGGGAGAGAAGCGGTTGAGCTGCCTTCTCAATCAATATTTGATTGACTCTTATATACCGACCCAAAGAATAAATTGGTTCGTACAATGTTAATTCAAGCATAACTCAATAGATAAGATTATCGGTTCATTCCATGAACCTTGGAATATCCAATAAGCCGACCATCCATTATGAGCTTTGGGATTGGTTGAATTGATAAGAAGGGTTGGTTCTCATTATGGGTAAAAGCCCTCAACCATAACTTTCCCTTTGTCACACATCCATTTCTACATAGAGAGTAGTGCCTTTGTTGTAACTATATCTCTTCACTTACCTTTCAAATTTAGTGGCAAAGAAACCTATTCCAATCACGAATTTGGTGCTAATTATAAAAACGACGACTCGAGATTCAGATTACAGCAACACCCATGCACGTAGCTTGCTCCATCGAGCACGAGACTCAAGGAAATCGACTCGAGCATGAAATTCAGACTATAGTAACACTCATGCACCTAACAATCCTTGTGGATGAAATTCAGCGAAATTTCGACTCCAAACAGTCGTTTGGAGTGGATTTCTACTTTCTCTCTCGGTCACTCTCGTCTTCTTTTTTTCTTCCATTCTTATCAATCTGATGATGGCTAATCAAGACCTCTAATTAAGAAATGATGGTCAAAATGACCAATTTACCCCTAAGAGTTGACTTTGACCGATTTTCTCATATATTTTTCTTAAATTCTCGGATTTATGTAAGTATTTTTCTCTTCTATCTCATCTGTAAATTCAACATTTAAGATTCTCAATATAGTTTTGAAAGTTCGATTTAAAAAGAAAAATCGAGTTTTTGATTTCTCGTTGGGCTCAAGTGTTAGAATAGATTACTCCCAAAATGAGACTCACTAGTGATTTGTTTACTTTAAACTTTTATAATTTCGTTTTCAAAAAGTTCTATCTCCTCCAAGAAAGTCGGATTGGTGCTCGAGACATGTTTGTCACCAACCTAAATAATTATAGAGAATATATAAAGACAAAGCAATTTTCTTAAATGATATTTCATGTGGTTTCTAAGCCTTTGGATAAGCCAAGTTTGTGGCTATGCTGCTCAATGACTTCTTTGTGGTGATTGTGAAAGAACATGAAGGCAAAGTGACCCACCATTTCTTTATCTCTATTCCATGGCCATATGTTCAATAAAGCTAAAGGAAAATTGAATTTCTAGAATATTCCTCTCATTTCTTACATTTACCACGTTCATTATTTTCACTTACCTACTATCGAATATTATGCCGTGGAATATTCCAACTCTATGTTTAAAAGATATCATTACTATTTGACTCGGGCCTGTTCTAAAAAAGTCGAGGCATGTGGGTTGTTTTCATGCTTAAAGTGAAAACTATCCTCACGAGCTAATACAAGTTCTTTTAACATGTTTTGTGTGATATCCCACATTGGTCGGGGAGGAGAACGAAACACTCTTTATAAGGGTATGTAAACCTTTCCTTAGCAAGCGCGTTTTAAAAGCCTTGAGGAGAAGTCCAAAGAGGATAATATCTACTAGCGGTGGTGGGTCTGGGCCGTTACATTCGAGTAAATGAGGGGTATATGAATGAATCAAGACCACATCCGAATGAAGAGGTGCACCTTTCTTTTCAGTGGCTCAATCATATATTTTGAGCAATACTATGTTGGATGATCTCCTAGGAACTTTCATGTAAGTGAGGACAAAACATGTTGGAATGACTCGCGTTAGTCTGTGAGGATAATGTCGAGTCATCAGGTGATGAATCTAGATTTTGAATCTTGACCCACATCCTGGACATGGGTCGTTACAGATGTAGCCTTAAATCATCAACCTCTGTTTTACTCGAGCGTTGTAAACTCGAATTTGAATATTGGAGCTTGGATGGATAAGATTGAGGTTGTTCCATGGTTGAAATTGTTAGGTGTGTGGTCCTAAAAGCCATTTCTTCATATCAATAATGGGCTCTACACAAGAGGGGCAATAAATATCACTCCTATGAGTGAATTGCACTCAATATTTATCAACTATCCAACCACTTTTTTTGGCTTAGTATTAACATCAAAATAAATATTTATATAGCTTATTCAAATTTTCTCCAATCAACGTCTTACTTTATTAAATTGTGTTCAAATCAGCATTTTCTAAGTCAATTTATTAATAAATATAGTTTTACCGATATAGTAGACTTTTTTCGAATTTTCTTTTTAACTAAAATAAAAATTTTAAGATAAAAGTAAAAGTAAAAGTAAAAGTTTTACAAATAAAAAATAATAAAAAAATGTTATTATAATTGAATATTATTGTAATTTGTAAATTAATTTAATCACAAAAATGAAGAAAATTGAATTAAAATACAACAATATGCTTTCATTGAGAGTCGAACTCAAGACCTCCCGCTTACTAAACGGGTGCTCTAACCAACTGAGCTATGAAAGCTTTTAGTTTGGGGTTTTAAATTTATGTATATTTTTTTATTTTCTTTTTCAAATACTTATTATGAAATTGACTTTTATTTCAATAAAATAAAGAAGGGTAAAAAGAGGATTTGAACTTAAAACTTAAACGAACAACAAAATTAATTTTTTATTACATGATCCTTAATAACCTGATGTGTAGCTTTTTCTTAGGTTCGTAGAGTCGGTTTTCTCATTAGAAGATGTCATTCGGTTGATGAGAAATAAAAAGGAATATCGAAAATTCGAGTGGTTGAAGCTGAAGCAGTTACTTTCGAAGTAACAGAAAGAAAAGCAACGAGTGGAGTGGGAGAGTCAGAGTCGAAAAGAGGATTCCTCACTTGTTTCTCTCATTCAAAACCGTGCATGAGACTTTCATCTCGCACGGCTCCTAAGCTAAGTGATAAAAGAAAGAAGAACTCATCTTCTTTCATTTTTTTATTACCTTCCTAGCGTATGTATAAGACCGAATCCATTCAATTTCTAAAAAGGATTACTAATCCTTCGAGGAACCCTTTAGTGGTTGTGAATGACTGATTTTTCTCAATCCTTTCGACCTTAGTTCCATAGGAGCAAGTCAGAAAGATTGAGAAATAGAACCATCTGATATGACTCGTTCTCAATAGCCATGTGATGATCATCTTAGGGTGATCCTTTTGTCGACGGATGCTCCTATTACACTCGTAGTCTCTGAAGGATGAGAACCAACTATGTAGAATCTACATCGAGAATTCGTCTCCACCAGGCAACCGACCAAGGATCATAACGCACTCTTCACACAACAAATCCACATTGAAGTTGACTGATTCACTTGGCCAATTGTTAGAATGTGTACGAGATACCATAGTGACCCAATATCTCAATAACACATTTGTCTAACGCTTCAAAAATGAGATTGAATATACAAAAGAACGATCTAACTAGAAAGTCACCCTTGGACATAAAAAATGAGGTAGATCTAACTCAAATTAATTCGTGAGATAAAATTGAGCCTAAATGATCAAAGTACGACGAACGACCAATAAACACCCGACATGATTCAAAGTTAGATCAATCACGCACCATTTTACCGTTTGTTTTCCAAAATTTTTGTGGCTTTTTATTTAGATCAAACTTGTAAAAGAACAGCTTGGATTACATTCATAAACTCTAAAGAAAACGACACAGAAAAGTATTAGGTCATGTTGAAAAATTTACAATAAGCCGAGGCTGCCATGGATATCTCTTGAACTCAGCTGCGAACAAAGAGCTTTGCAGAAGAGCATCGAGCCGCACAGCTGAACCAGCATGACAAAAACCCCGACACGCCCAAAGCCGCTTGCGAAGAATTGACTTCTCTTCTCTGGATTACTCTCACAAACTCATTCGAGCTCAAGTCGCCATCGCCATTCGCGTCAAATATGTGAAATATTATGTCCACGACATTGGCCGTGATCGAAACTCCACAGACCTTGCTCCCAAAAGCCACAAGAATCATCAGATTTAGGATTTAGTATAGGTGACACATATCTAGGGTTTAGGATTTATTATAGGAAAATATCTGTCCCATCAGTCATTCAAGTCCTTGAGAATGATTTTGATTGTTGGGATTGGGATCTTCCCGAACAGAAAAAGATGGCAATCGATTTGATAATGATCAAGTAAGTGACATTGCTTTTTCTGCCCAAACCCAGAAATCCCCAAAGACTTCTCTATGAAGAATACGAATCGGAGTTCGAAGAAGGAAAAGGAGGAGTCCTCGACCCACAACAGATAGAGGAGGATTTATTCAATCACATAATTCGAGCTCCTATAATATGGCACGTTTTCTATCTGATTGTATTGAAAGGCCCAATGAATTGGGATTTCCTTATTGGACTAGGTCATTTCTGGACAAACGGATCATTTATGATGAAGGGAATAAACCCTAAACCCTAGATATTTGAATGTAATAGCGAGAAATAAACCCTAAGCCCTAGATATTTGAATGTAATGAGGAATAAACCCTAAGCCTAGATATTTGACTATAATGAGGAATAAACCCTAAACCCTAGATATTTGATTGTAATAACGAGAAATAAACCCTAAACCCTAGATATTTGATGGTAATAACGAGGAACGAACCCTAAACCCTAGATATTGACTGTAATAACAAGGAACGAACCCTAAACCCTAGATATTTGACTGTAATAACGAGGAACGAACCCTAAACCCTAGATATTTGACTGTAATAACGATAGTTATCATGTATTGCTCTATCCATATTAAAACTTCCAATTTAGATGAGTGATTTTAGCAAATATTTTCACGTGATACTTACTTGGGAAGCGGCTCGTTGGAAATCTTGTTTTGTGAGCTCTCCATTTACTTTTCCATAGCTGAAAATGGCCAATGAGAAGGGTTCTAGCTTCTTGCGTAGCTCAGCGAAGTGTTTGAATTCTTCGTATGTGATTCGGATGTTTTTGAAATGGTGTTCTTTGTTTAATGCTTCAACTCGATCGAGGAGTTTGTCTATGTGGTTTATGTCGGCTGATGCAACGATGGAGAGTGCGAAGTCTTTGGCTGATATGCTTCCTTGTGACTTGAAATCATAATGTGAGAACTCTAGTTTAAGTATCTGCAAAATCACCCAATTCAAAAGTTTTGGTGTTCGAATCACGAATGCCATAATCCGCTCTTCTTTTGTTAAGCTAAGGGATTCGAACGTTTAAGGATATAAGTCTAAACATGTGAACGTTTGATAACGTTTGTTGGGGAGAGATTTCCACACCCTTTAAGGAATGTTTCGTTCTCTTCTCCAACCGATGTGGGATCTTACAATCCACCCGTTAAGAGATTTCCACACCCTTACAAGGGATGTTTCATTCTCTTCTCCAATCGATGTAGGATCTTACAATCCACTCCCTTGGGAGTCAAGGTCCTTGCTAGCACACAGTCCGATATCTAGCTCTAATACCATTTATAACCACCTAAACCCACTAATAGTAGATATTACAATTCACCCCTTGGGGGCCAAAGTCCTTGCTAGTACACCGCCCGATGTCAGCTCTAATACCATTTGTAACCACCCAAATCCACTACTAGTAGATATTGTCCACTTTTGTCTGTTACGTATCGTTGTTAGTTTCACGGTTTTAAAAAACGTCTGTCATAGAGAGGAATGTTTTGATCCCCTCTCAAGCCAACGTGGGAATCTCACATACAAGCTTCCCGCCGACGCGGGATCTCACATACAAGCTTCAGCGGCTTTTACCCAAGCAAATCACTATTGAAACTAACCCATTGGTTCGATATTTCGAAGATTTGAATAATACAAAATTCGAAGGGAAATCGTACCTCATCATGAAGTTGTCTTAAGAATTGGACGAACTTATCATGGTGAAGAGAGCCATTTCCATCTTGACCAAAGAAATACTCAACCAAACCACCATTTTCAACGCAAGCTTTCACCCCAAGCCTTCTCCCATCTCTATGATGAGCTCCTTGCCTGTTTTGTTTCCTCATCAACCCCATCACTTTCTTGAACTCCTCCCTGTCTATTTCTCTATTTCCACCACCAAAATGGTTCAAAAATGGCAAAAAAAAACATGAAAAAAACATGAAACACGACACAAATAGAGAACAAATTGTCTAACCCATTGTTGTCAATATCAAACATTTTGAACGCCACTGAAAAGCTCGACTCCGGTATGCTCAAAAGTGTAACAAAAAAGATGTACCTGAAATTGTTCATTAAGCTTTAAATTGAGTATTAGATATAAGAAGGAAAAGGGTTGAGCTTTATACTCTGCAAAGGAGATGAGTCCATCATTGTTGGTGTCAAAAAGCATGAAGAATTTAGAAGGAACACAATAGAGCTCTCCATGAACTCTTCTTTCTCCTCGTAGAAACCCTTCTCTTACTCGATTCGACTCCGATGGAGGAAATACAGGAACAATCGCTCTCATTAGATCCGATGGTGTCATGAAAATTTCTCCGTCCACTGTGTGAATAGATGCAAAATACTCGAACACCTTCTCGGGAGGGCTTTGGATTCTTATTCGTTTTTCGTAGTTGAAAAACACCCGTCTTCTGTAATCATCTGGAATTGATCAGACACAAAACATGAACAAAAGATTAAATATACCGTTAACCATTAGATTAAAATGTTGGATACGAAAAAACACCCGTGTTTTGTAATTATTTAGAATCGATCGGACACAAAATATGAACAAAAGAATAAGTTTACGGTGACCCATTAGGTTAAAATGTTGGATACGAAAAACAGTCTTCTGTAATCATTCTTATGTAATCATCTAGAACCATTCGCACACAAAACATGAACAAAATATTTTTAAAATGTTGTCTATTAGGGATAGATTTTCACACCCTTATAGAGGTGTTTCACTCTCCTCCCTTACCATCCACTCCTAGGCGAGCATCCAAACCAACGTGGGATCTTACAAGCATCCTCACTAGCACTTTTCTATTCCCCAATCGACGTGGGACCCTCGCAATTCACAATTCACAATTCACCCCCTTGGAGCCCAGCATCTTTACTGGCACACCGCCTCGAGTCCACTCTCTTCAAGGCTCAGCCTCCTTGTTGGCACATCACCCAGTGTCTGGCTCTAATACCATTTATAATCAGCTCAGTCTCCTTTGGCTCTAATACCATTTATAATCAGACCAAGTTCACAGCTAGCACATAATGTCCTCTTTAGGCTCTCCTTCAAACTTCTCTTCAAGATTTTTAAAACGTGTTGGGAGAGGTTTCCACACCCTTATAAAGGGTATTTCGTTCTCCTCCCCAGTCAATATGAAATCTTACTATCATATTAGGGTTGATGAACATTCTTTTACCTCCAAATAGAAACCTTGGTTTCTTAGTTGCATTTTGATTTGGCAATGGGTATGGAAACCGATCTTCGTTCACCGTCCATGTTGTTTGTTTCGAAAAGTCAGCAAAAGAAACTTGCAAATTTGAGCTAAAAAGCGATCCAACTCCGACAATCAAAGCTCCAGAAGCAATTGATTTGGTTAAGAAGTCGAATATGGAGCTTCTTCTATTATCTCGTTCGGAGCCAGCTTGTTGAGAAGAGAATGAAACAGTGATAAGTTGTCTTGAAGCTATAAATTTATGGATCGATTTGGAATTAGATTTTGAAGCTAAAGACGTCAAAGAAAACATACTATAATTCAAATCGATCTTCAATGTCTCCAAGAAAAAATGGCTAAGGAAGAACAGAAGAGAGAGACATAAATAGGTTAACCAAAAATTGGATCCGAAAATGAGGCATTTGATTTGGTCATTGGTTATAACGGTTTTTTCAAAAGTTAGTTGGTTTTTGTGGAGTAAGAAATTAATTTTTTATTAAATTAAAAACAAATATATATTTGATTAAATTTATATTTATACCTCAATTGGTTTGGGCCTATATATAATGGGCTTTGTGGAAATGTTATGAATTGAGGCCCATTAACTTTCTCAGGGGTTCGTGGGTTGAGTTGAATTTGTTCGGTTTGTTTGGGTCATTTATTAAAAAAAATATATTTATTACAAAAATAAAAAATTAGTTTTAAAAAATCCAGATACAAATTACCTTCCGAATAGTTTTAAAAAATATTTTATAGAGTTACTAGAGAATAAATAATCAAAAAATAATTATATAATAAAAAAATATGTATGTATAAAATTAACAATAAATTCGAATAATTTTACCAAAATTGTACGAGTTAAGTTTTGTTATATATATATATATATTTTTTTTTTTGGGTAATTGAGCTTTTTAAATATTCCGTAACAAAGGAGAAACATGTTTATTTTTGACGTCACGATCATGTTTGTTCAAAGCATGTTGCTTATGGCCCCATGACAGATGTCCTAGTCTTGCTTGTACGGGTTGGTTGGCAAGGACGTCAACTAATTGAGTGGGGGAGGATGTCATGGTCATGCAGTTGTTATGCATGTCCAAGGCGTATTGTCAATAGCCGCATGACAGATATCTCGGTCTTGCTTGTCCCATAAGTATTGTCCATGGTTGCATATCCGTTTCAAATCACTTTTGTTTTCCTCTTAAATAGGTCTTTGCCATTTGAAAATAGATCCTTTTTTATTTTTAGTTATAGAAAAATATTTTTTAAGAAAAAAAAATATAATACGAAGTTGGAAACTTTCAAGATGCTCATTTGAAATTATTGGGAAAAAAAATGTGGCGTTGTCGTGTTGTGACATGTGGGATGGTCCCCACATCTGTCATTTTTTTGAGTGCCTTATCCATTATTTTCCTTTTCCAAAAATAATTAAAATTGAAGGAAATAAAAAGAAAAATATGTCTTATCAACTCTAGAAAGTGACGTGGAGGTGAGCCCCTTGTGATTGTGACATAAATGATAAAGTATTATATATTTAAATTCTATAAATAAATAAATAAATAAAGTAAATACTAGTTTAAAAATTAATATATATTTAAAAATAATGGCTGACCACTCTTTTTTTTTTTAAAAAAAAAATGAACACATTTTAGAGAGGGAACTGAATATTAGTGTGATATTGTCCACTTTCAACATAAACTCTCATGACTTTGCTTTAGTCTTCCCCAAAAGACCTCACACCAATGGAGAGAGTATTATTTGTTTATAAACCCATGATCATTTTCTAAATTAGCAGATGTGGGATTTTTATCATCCAACAAGGCTGACGGCGATATGTAACGGGCCAAGACAAACAATATTTGTTAGTGATGGGCTTGAGTTGTTACAAATGATAATAGAGCCAGACATCGAGTTATGTGCTAGCGAGGACGCTAAGCCTCCAAAAGAAGTGAATTGTGAAGTCTGACATTGGTTGCAAAGAAAAACGACCTTATAAGAGTGTGGAAACCTCTCCCTAATATATATGTTTTAAAATTGTGAGACTTACCGTAATACGTAATAGGTCAAATCGAACTCAAATTCTTCTCTTAAAAGTTATAGGTTGTCAATCGATACCGACCAAACTTGTAAACCAGGATTCGTTCGAGGGCCAAGCAATGATGTGGGAAAAGAGAGAGGTGATACTCTATGTCGGGCCTCTCAAAAGCTTGCAACTTCGATTTCGAAGTGGTATCGAAGAACACCGATACATGATATTTAAATCTTATTTTATCTAGTTAGCTACTTTTATGGTTGATATATTGAATCAAGTTAAGTTAATAAATAAATTTGTGACATAAAATATAATTTATATATTTTATTTTCTTTTTCCATATTAGCATTTCTTTCCCTCTTTTTGCAAAAACTCATTCAGTGCACCATGCTGGAGCTGACAAGGTATGACCCCTCCTATAAACAAAGAAACAAAATAAACAAACGATCTTTTTTTAAAAAAAGAAATAAATAAAATAAATAAATTATCTTTTTAAACATATTCTTACAGAATAATTAAGAAATCTTCAAGAACAAAAAAATAAAAATTACTATGATTAAAAATTGATTATTATTATTTTCATTTTTAATTTGGATTGAATTAAATTTTTTGAAAAATTCAAAATTCGACCTAACTCACCTATTTTTGTTGGGTCAATGGACTAACTTGAAAATAATATGCATCTGAATATTTAAACTCTAGATAGTTATTATTGTTAGATGAACACGACTCTTCTGATATTGTCCACTTATACGACTCTCCTGATATTGTCACTTTGAGCATAAGCTCTCATGGCTTCCCCAAAATAACTTACACCACCACAATAGTATGATATTATCCACTTTTAGTATAAGTCTCACACCAATGGAAAGAGTAACCTAAGCTCTTATGGCTTCCCCAAAAGGTCTTATCCCACCACAATAGTATGATATTATCCACTTTGAGCATAAACCTCACACCAATGGAAAGAGTATTCTTTGATTATAAATCTAACAAAGTATGTCTCCTCTTAATCCAGACTCGACTCATTTTTCTTTTGGAGTTCTTTGTTCGACATTTAAAGTTTCTATGAACATGACTAAATTTAGGGCATGGTTCTAATATTATGATAAAGTACGTCTCCTCTTAATCGAGGCTTGACTCTTTTTTTTTTTTTTTTTTTGAAGTCCATTTCAAGTTTCCTTTTTCTTTTGAAATCCTTTGTTCGACATTTCAAGTTTCTATGGTCATGGCTAAATTTAGGACATAGTTCTAATACCATGTTAGATGAACACGACTCTCCACAATGGTATGATATTGTCCACTTTGAACATAAGCTCTCATGACTTTGTTTTGCACTTCTCCAAAATCCCTCTAGACCTTTTGATTATAAACTCATAATCATTCGCTAGATTAGCTTTTTCCTCCAACAATTATCTGGATTATATATACATATAATTTTTAAATAATTTAAAAAAATTAAGAAAATAACCCAACTCAATTAAAAAAATCAACCAAATCCGATGCAATCCCTATACACCTCGATCCTGCAAAAAAAAATGATTAAGAAACAAAAAACAGAGAGAGACATCACAATCACAAGAAGAGAGAAGAAAAAGCACAACCATATTACCTCTTCCAGGCAAAAAGCAAGCACCAAGCAACCAATCAAATGGCGGTAGCACGCTGGTGAAATAGGCTGATCACTGCCTTACGCTTATCTAGAACTCACTCGCCGCCCACGCCAATGAAAGCGAAATGTATTGACAGAAACCGTCTGATTACACGGCGGAGATAACGGAATGCACGAACACGGAGAATGCAACAGAGACGATCTGTTAATGGAGCATTTTCCGAACCCTAAATCTCCGTCTAGTCCGATCAGTGAGATTTTAGTCCTTTTTAGTTCATGCGAGTTTGATTAATTTGGTATCGGTTTCTGGATTTATCGCAATTCAAGGTCTGAGCGCCGATTGTCGACGAACACACACAAATTCATATTCTGTATAACATATTAATTTGTACAAAGGTGATTTCCAGAGTTCTTAATGATGAATACTGTCCGTCACGGTCTCCGAAGAGAAAAAGATAGTACCGTCCAGAACGCAGGTCCGTATGATTCATCGGAACTTGATACCGTTCCCGCCACCGCCATCTGAGATCAGGAGAAGTTCATCTCCGGAAACTCGTAGATTAGGTAATTACTAATCACAGAGTTGTTTCCGATTTCAACATACCGAAATCATTATAATGTTTCTACGGCCTTGGACATAATCGAGAGCCGGCTACTCTTTGGCTTAAAATCGCCTCTGCGCCGTTGTTGATGAGAAGAAGGACGAATCAAAGCCGCTAGAGCTCGCTTCACAAGATCGCCTTCAACACCTCCGATTCTAACCAGAGAATTCGTCATAGCCGATCTACGAGCACTCAACCTACTCGGCGAGTACGGCGCGTGCGGTTGCGAAATAATACCTTTATGGAGGCTACACCGGAACGAGCCAGGGTGAGTTGTAGGAGAACACATACACGTCCTCTTCGAACTGCTCTGCCTCTTCACCACTTGATTCTTCCCACTGCTACGAGAAGAAACAGACACAGATCTGTTCGGAGATATCGCACGGTCAACATAAAACCGCACCGACGGCACGGAAACTGAAGACGAACCGTGAACCTTCACACGCGACGGCGAAGTCGATCTGCAGAAAAAGGAAGTTGCCGATCCAGAGGAGAAACTTGAAGTCGACGACGCGAACGCCGACGGAGATGAATTACGGTAACCGTAGAATCGTTCAGACGGTGAGAACGATCGGAGAACTGATCCATTTGATCTTCGAGAAGTTGCCGCCATTTTCGTCACAGTAGAGAGAGGAAGAGGAAATGAGAATCTTGAGCTTTTTGCTCTAATTCTTCCTAATTAGCCGTGTTTGGCTATTGAGTTTGGCAAACCCGTCTTCACTCGCACTATGTATTTATAGGGATTCAACGGAAAATATAAAATATTTTAATTTCCAGAGTGGCGTCTTTTTCTATCATACCCTTCATCTTTTGTATATTTGTGAAAACCGTCGAAAAATAGAAGCGAAAATTACACAAACCACCCTAGTCTGTTACAACTTCTCTCTTAATACTTTTAATTTTATAAATTAACCCCTAAACTTTGTTGATATTTCAATAATATTAGGGGTGTTTTATGCAATTTTTTCAAACAATCTATTAAATTTTGCGTGTTAATATATTATTGGTGTATTTAATTTTTTTTTTTAATTTGTACTAATATATAATAATATATCCACGCATAATTCCACTCATTATAATAATATTAATAATTATTGAAACGGTGAGAAATATACAAAAAATAATTTAATCATGTAATTCCAATATGGGGGACAGAAATACATGTTATGTTTCCTTATTATTGAACTAATAATTCAGAGAAAATCCTTTTTTTAATTCTGTATTTAATTTTTTAATTTTAAAACAAGATTCGTCATTATTATTATTATTATTATTATTATTATTATTATTATTTAATGGGAGCATGTTTTTATTAATATATTCGTCTAATTTATATGCCCTTATGCTACCTAAGAGATTATGATTATTTTAGGTTAATTTATGTCTTTATACTAAAATTAATTAATTAGTTATGCCATTAAAAAATGATGTTACTGATGTCATTAATTTAAACAATAATAAAACACTATTTTCGAAAAAAACATAGTTTTTTTTTTAAAATTTAACTAAAAATTCAAATATTTTATTAAGAAAGACGACATTAGAAAATATGCATAATTTTAAAAACTAAAAACAAAAATAAAAACAAGATGTATAAATTAAAATAGATTTAAATTTTCAAATAAGAAAAAATTATTTTGTGAAATTTTAAGATTATTCTACTTTTATCTATTAGTAATAAAAATAATTTATTATTATTTTATTTTTTTCGCTTCATATTTATCCAATTTTGAATTTGTTAGAAAACATGTTAAACAATAACACGCATTCACCATATTTAGAATCACCTTATTTTCAAAAATTATATATATAATTAGAGATGGGTATATTTGGATTTATTAAAATTCCAAAAATATCCTCACGGTTAGTGAAACGTTAGTAATTTGTTTAAAAATTATTATTAAACTTTTAACTTTAAAAAATTTAATTACTACCTTTATAAAAAAAAAAAATTAAAAATTATTACTATCCATATTTAAAAAACTTTTTAATATTATTTAATAAAATTGGTAATCAAATTTTTTAAAATTTATACATATTTTTTAAATAAATTATAAATTTGAAAAGTAATTTTATTAATTTAGTCTGAAGTCAACCTATGAAGTTCAACTCAACTAACCCTGGGCGGTTGGGTTAGTTGAACCGGCATGTGGTTGAGGTACACGAGCTTTCAGTTTAAATTTTTTTTTTTTTTTTTCTATTTCGGCTGTTTAAACCCAAAAATATCAAAACGACAAAAAATGGCACCGTTTGGTATGACAGCTGTCTTCCTATTTTACAGTTGTTTGACACGTCAGATGTCAGATCCGCTTTGGATTACACGTCCTGCCGAGCAAATCCAATCCAATAAAACCTTTACATATCTCATTCCCAAATTGCCCTCCATTTAAATTAAAACTATTTAAATTTTAAGAGAGAATTAATTCCTAATTTAAGTTGAATTTTTACTCTAATCAAACTAGAGTTTACTCTAATTAATTTTGTTCAACCCCTGGATCAACCTAATCTTGCTCGATTCGGGTCAGGTTAGGTTGTTTAACTCATCATCTGATTATTCGACTAGCTCAACTCGACTTACTTAAATCAGGCTGGCTCAGTTCGACCTGCATGGCTCAACCTACTTAAGTTGGATGCTTAGACCAGTCTCTTTATCTCTACCATCAAAACTAGGCTCTCAAGATTTTGGTTTGATCTATTCGACTCAGGCCTTTCGACTCACATTCTTCCCAACCTCCATTCGAGGCGAGCTTGAACCCATTAAAACTCCTCTAGTGATATGTTCTCAAATGCTCAACATTTTTGTAAACGAGAGGTAAGTGCCTTTTAAGCTATTCTCATGATCGGTTTGAAATTAAAGTACGCATAAAATAATAAATTAAATAAATAAAATAATATTTATAAATAAAAATAACAAAAAGGGTATTTATGATAATAAAGAAGGTTGGTTTAGGCATCCTTATCTAACAATAATTCTAAGTAGTTGAGTGTAACATTATAAATTTAAAATAAAATTCAAGAAATTATATTTTAATTTATATGATAATTAATTATTAATATTTAAAATTATATTATATGATTTTATCACATGTAATTAATTATATATATTTTAAGGGATAAATATCATTTTGCTAATAATTAAAATGTGTTCATTAAGGATTTTATTTATCTAACAATAAGATCGTTTATATCTATAGATATTCTAAACATATCCGATATCATTTACGTAATTCAAAATGTAATTGCTCCAACTCACTGTTAACAAATATTGTTCGCTTTGACCCATTAAATATTGTTGTCAGCCTCACGATTTTAAAACGGATAATATTTGCTAGTGGTGAGCTTGGGCTATTACAAATGGTATCAGAGTCAGACATTAAGCGGTATGCCAACAAGGACACTAGACCCCAAAAGTGTGGAAATCTTACCCTAACAGACGCATTTTAAAACTGTGAAACTGACGATGATACGTAACAAACGAAAGCAAACAATATCTACTAGCGGTGGGCTTGGGCTATTACAAAAATTAAAATAATATCATATTATATTTTATAGGAAATCAATCATTTAATAAACATTTTAATTAAATATTCCACTTTATTATAAATTGTCACATAGTGACAATAAGCTCTCCACTTTGAACCTTATCTATAATGTTCCATTTAAATAAATATATTAAAAATTAAATAGTCAATTCTAGTTTGGTTTGGATGCAACTTGGATGCCTTTTTTCTATTTTCATTAATATCATATATTTAATATCTTATACAATTTTAAATATTTTATTTATATGATTTTTTTTATTATTTTAGTAATTTTTGTCGACTTTAATGTAAGACAAAAATCTAGGCATGTTTTGAATTCAGACAGCTGATTTGTTACAAAACGGTTTCAGACATTTATTCAAGTAAACATCAGCTTATCAATTAAGAGAAGACATGTCATGTGAGACATTAGTGGACCGATCATATGATTTTAATCATATAAAACCGCTCGATCGTCGCTTGGAGGGTTCAAAAATATCACTAAATATAAATATTATTTCTTTATCGATAACATAAAAGAAAAAATTCAATGGATAACATGATGACATTTAATTTATAATACTTTTTTATTAAAATATCTAATAGGTCGATAATATCGATGAATATAGCTCCCCCAACAATTTTAACAATTATTCAGATGTCTACTTTTGATTATCTAAGACTTATCTGGTGGTAGGTTGTCGTATTTTGATTATCTAAAGCTTATTATCTTCTATAAATATGGTTTCACGGGATTAGCCAATTGTCTTGATCGTGAGATATCATTCACCCGTACTTTAAACCCTAAAGAGTAACGATCGATAATTGTAAGAGTAGGGCAAACCATTAATGTGGATGGTAATAACGTGTGAGATCTCACATCAGTTGGAGAAGGGAACGAAACATTCCTTATAAGAGTGTGAAAACTTCTTTTTAGTAGACGCGTTTTAAAACTGTGAAGCTGACGATGATACATAACAGACCAAAGCGGACAATATCTACTAGCAGCGGCCTCGAGCTGTTACAAATGGTATTAGAGTCAGACATCAAATGGTGTGTCAGCGACAACGTTGGACCCCAAAGGGGGTGGATTATGAGATCCCACATCAATTGAAGAGGGAAACGAAACATTCCTTACAAGGGTGTGGAAACCTCTCCCTATTAGATGTGTTTTAAAATCGTAAGGTTAACGATGATACGTAACGGGTCAAAGCAGACAATATCTACTAGCAATGACCTCAAGCTGTTACGAATAGTATTATAGCCAAACATCTAGCGGTGTGCCAGCGAGGATGTTGGACACTCAAGGAGAGTGGATTGTGAGATCCCACATCGGTTGAAGAGGGGGAACGAAACATTCCTTATAAGGGTGTGGAAACCTTTCCCTGGTAGACGCGTTTTAAAAACCGTGAGGCTGACGACGGTACATGACAAGCCAAATCGGACAATATCTACTAGCAGTGGCCTTAAGTTGTTACAAATGGTATTAGAGCCAGACATCGAGTGGTGTGTCAGCGACAACGTTGGACCCTCAAGGTGGGTGGATTATGATATCCCACGTCGCTTGAAGAGAGGAACACAATTGTGAGGCTAACAACGATACATAATGAGCTAAAACGAACAATATCTACTAGCAGTAGCCTTGAACGGATAAGACGTAAAGAAGGGTTGAAATAGGGGAAGATAGAGGGACCCTCAATAGGAACTAAAGAGGATGATGAAGACATGATACCAATCTAAGCTAGAATTTGGTGGGAAGAGAACCAAAATATTGTTCTAAGTTATATTACATTCCATTCATGCTTTAATGGGCCTACTTCTCTTTTTGCCAACTTTTCAAATGTGGGCCTCCAAAACCCACTCCCCTTCTAAAATAAGAAAACAAAATATGCTCTTTTTTTTTTAATTTTTTTTTTTGGAAGATAATACATTTTGGTGGGGAGATTTTGATTCTAAGTTAAGAAATGAAGAGAACCCACAAATTTTGATGTTGAATTGATTGTTAAAATGTAAAAATGAATTGATTATTAAACTAGAAGCGGAATGATTAAGTAAATTTTAATTTATCGATTCAGGAATAGGGTAGGTAGTATAGAAAATATCCCGTTCATTTTTGAAGATTGAAGGTTTGGTTATTATATCTTATACCGTGAGAATGGATTTTGGAGTGCTAAAATCCAAAATCGAGAGGGAAATAGATCGGATTGGTTGAAGGTATATAACTTAATCTATTGAACTATACTCACAATAACAACCGAGCTTAAGAATCTGCTTTCTGAAACTTTTTTTTTTGTAACAGCTCAAGATATTGTCTGGTTTGACTCGTTACATGTCGTTATTAGTCTCATGATTTTAAAATGTGTATGCTAGAGAGAGGTTTCTACATGTTTATAAGAAATTTTTCGTTATCCAATTCCAACTGATGTGGAATCTCACAATCCACCCCCCTTGTGGCCCAGCATCCTCGCTCGCCCAATTTTCACATTTTTATAAGAAATGCATTCACCCTTTTTTAGGCCAACACTCACTTACAATCGGCGTCCTCGCTGGCATAGTCTAGACCCTTATGAGGAATGCATCTACTCCTTTGGCACCCAACGTTCTCGTTGGCACAATTTCCACCCCCTTCTAAGGAATGCATCCACCCCTTTGAGGCCCAACATCCTCGCTAGCACATAACCAATGTTTGGCTCTGATACCATTTTGTAATGACCCAAGCCAGTTAGTAGATATTGTCCTCTTTGACTTGTTATGTATCGCCTAAGCCTACAGTTAGTAGATATTGTATCGCCTATCAACCTCACAGTTTTAAAACACATCTGTTAAGAGAAGGTTTCTATACCTTTCTAGTAGATATTGACCTCTTTGACCAATTATGTATCCTCTCCAATCAATGTGGGATCTCACATTTTCCACCAAAATTCTAAATATGTTTGCAATCCAACCCTATACTCTTCCTTTAAAAGAAGTAAAGCTTCAAAAATTTGTTCATTAAGAAACAGAAGGCAACCATTAAAATCACATCAAGTCATCAAATAGATGAAACTCGTCAGTTCTGTTATCATTAAATAATGTACATGGAAATGAAAACACTCGAGAGTGTTTAATACAATACATATGGGATTGAACAAAACTGACCGATGCATCAGTCGATATCTAGCTGCGAGTTCGTGCAATAAACTGCTTAGTATAGACTCGATGTCGTCGCTCTCTTGCATATATAATCCAGAAGATCAGGGAGAGCATGACAGAACCAGACATCATAAGCAACCCAACGTATGTCAATTCCATGAACAGTCGGAGGCCAGGGCAATGATTTTTACTGATGTCCATAAACACTTGACGAACAAATGTACAATCTATGAGGTCCACAAAGAACGGTCCAAACCGATACAAACCATAACTCACGCTTGCTGCAGAGGTCATTTGGTTGTACAATGTTGGGGTCAACCGGCCAGTTGTGGCGCAAATGTCAATGCCTGAGACTTGACAAGTGAAATCCTCCCAAACCTGCAAGCAACAATCCGAGATCCAGTTGAGCTATTTGAAGAAAGACACGTCGTTTTTGTGATGTCCCACATTGGTTGGGGAGGAGAACAAAACACCCTTTATAAGGGTATGAAAACCTTCCCCTAATAGACGCGTTTTAAAGCCTTGAGGGAAAGCCCGAAAGAGAAAGCGACAATATCTGCTAGCGGTGGATCTGGGCCGTTACAGTTTTTGACGTCGTCGTCGTAAGTGTTTCAAAAAGCTACCTTGTTTTAGCTATAGCTATAACATAGAAGATTCTTTACCTTGGGAGCTTTGCTCAGCTCTACTTCATTAGCCGAGCAGTTTCGGTCGGTGAGATCGGAATTGAACGGAATGCAAAGGGGTGGCACCGACGGGCCAGATTGGTTATAGTTCATAGGGGGCTTGACATCTGGAGGAGGGTTGGAATTTGCGAGTGTGTTGATCACTCCATTGACCAATCTGACGAGCTGGTAGTTCACATTCATGGTTACTGTCTGAATTTCTTTGGCAGTGGCCTTTTCGACACAAGGAAGAATCTCATCTAATGCTGTGTGGGCTGTGGGATTCTGCAGCCACTCTTCCATCGCAACACACGTATCTCCAATCACACTAATGCATACAAGGAAAAGAACATGATCAATTCAGACAGCTGACAGACAACATTCAACAAAATAAGAACATTTCACCATTGAATCCAAACTCGGGAGAGAAGTCCCACAGCAGCTGATTAAGGGGTTGATCATGAGTTTATAAGTATATGGAATACATCTCCATAGGTACGAGGTTGGGAAACCAAAAGCAATGCCATGAGAGCTTATGCTCAAAGTTGACAATATCATACCATTGTGGAGGTTCGTGATGCCTAATATGGTATCAGAGTCATGCCATTAACTTAGCCATGTAAATAGAATCCTCAAATGTCAAACAAAGAAGTTGTGAGGCTCTAAAATGTAGTCAAAAGTGTCAAACAAATGGTGTATTTTGTTCGAGGGCTCCATAGAAGGAGTTGAGCCTCGATTAAGAAGAGGTTGTTCAAGGGCTCCATAGGCCTCATGGGAGACTCTATGGTGTACTTTGTTCGAGGGGAGAATTGTTGGGAGAAGAGTCTCACGTTGACTAATTGAAGGATTGATCATGGGTTTATAAGTAAGGAATACATCTCCATTTGTACGAGACCTTTTGGGAAAACCAAAAGCAAAGCGATGAAAGGTTATGCTCAAAGTGGACAATATCATACCATTGTAAAGATTCGTGATTCCTAACATTGTAATCTTTCGACATACATTATTTCGATTAAAAGAAAAAACATCATGGAGATTCTTACTTATTTAGAAGAAGAGAAACTGCGCACAGAACGAACGTGACCGTAACAAGAATCCAGCCAAGGATTGCCAAGCTACAGCCATTAACAATGAAAGTGTTCAATAGATTACAATATGTTATGATCAACCAAGAAAATGGAACAGTTGATATATACTTACATGTATACAACACACTGCAATCCCAAGATGGAACATACTGAATCATGTAGAGAAAGGATTGAACAAAGGTTCCAATTATGATCAGCTCACATAATTCATAAAGCCACAGAAATAGAAACACTTACAGAATCCAACAAATGCCAATGCGAGCATAACAACAGCAACACAAATGAGCATGATTCGCCTGCGATGAACGGATATCGGTTAGTCAGAGCACGGAAAGCACTGGAATTTGATACAAGAGGTTATACTTACGTTGCATCCAAGACTTTCTGTATGCTGTTAGAGCTAGCAGCAGTTGTATTAGTAAGAACGGAAGAAACAGAACTGATAGTTGAGTCCATCTCGTCAATTCCTTCCTGGATGTCTTCAGGCAGAACTATGGAATTGACTCCAATGGATTTTGCTGCAGAAAGGTGAATGGACACATCCTTGAGATTTTCATCTATGACATCTGCCTGATGTACTAGATAGTCCAACGTGCTTGATATATGGAAATGAAACTGGCCTTGACCAACGTAGAACACGATGCATCCGAGACTGATTCGAAGAACAAAAACAAATATAGATATCTTCATAGAGGCAGATTATAAGATTTAGACAGCAGTTTGGAGGGAAAGAGATGTTTACGTTGCTGGGATGGTCAAGAATACGAGGAACGCAAGGGAGAAGGCATAGGCTGTTCGAGAATAGCCATAAGGCTCCCTCGGACAACAGCAACGACAAAGACAGATGATGAACAAGCATATCGCAAAGAGCATGAACCAGGCAATAGCAGTGGCAAATAAGGGAGCAGCAGTAAGACCAACAGACTGCATCAGATTGAAACAGGACAGAAAGCTTCATGGTTAACATAATAATGTCAAAGGACTTGAGAAGTAATGAAGATGGGACCCAAAAACAGGAACCCAAGTTCATATTTAGCTTTAGTTAACAACCAAACCGAGCTAAACCAAATGAGCCAAAGAATTAAACTTCAACAGATCGTATTTCAGGGAAAGAAATCTGTCTAAAACTTCAAAGAAATCCTATCACGATCCTCGAAAATGGAATCCCAACGTAGGTCATATACGATTCCTTTGGTATCAAGAAAACTGTTGGTATCATGAAGAAGAAAAATGTGAGGATGGTTGGGAGGGAGTCCCACATTGGCTAATTAAGTGGATAATCATGGGTTTATAAGTAAGGAATACGTTTCCATTGGTATGAGTCCTTTTAGAGAAATCAAAAGCAGAACAATGAGAGCTTATGCTCAAAGTGGACAATATCATATCATTGTGGAGAGTCGTAGTTCTTAACATGGTATCAGAGCTATGCCCTTAACTTAGCCATGTCAATAAAATACTCAAATATTGAACAAAGAAGTTGTGAGCCTCGAAGGTATAGTCAAAAGTGACCCAAATGTCGAATAAAGGGTGTACTTTGTTCAAGAGCTACATAGGTTTCAGGGGAGGCTCTATGATATACTTTGTTCGAGGGAGAATTGTTGGGAGGGAGTCGTCCTACATTGGCTAATTAAGTAGATGATCATGGATTTATAAGGAAGGAATACGTTTTCATTAGCTTATGTTCAAACTTATATCATACCATCGTCCAGAGTCGTGTTCCTAATGTAATTATTACATTGCCATTGCAACTTATAGAAACCATTGAGATAATGAACTTACAGCCCAATAATGTTTGTTGCCGATATTCCATCCACCCGTATATGGCTTAAAATTTGCAAGGGGGTCTGTCCTGTTAGTTCTTTCCCTCGCCAAAATCAGAGACGAGTTCACAACAGGGTTCTGTTCCGCCAGGCTTCTCCGATTCCTCCATGGCTCCGAGACCTTATAAACCTCTACCCCACCAGAGTTCTCTGCATTTCAACAAAACCCAGATAAGAAAATTCTCAGATTAAACAACATTGGAGTTTTTTTTTCACAAAAAATATGAAAAATGAGTACCGGAGATGGGAATGGCGGTGATTGAAGAATGGGAGAAGAGGGAAAGAGAGAGAAGAAGAAGAAGGGAGATAAGGGAGGCGGGTCGGAGGAAGAACATGGTGGGAATGTTCTTCAATTCAGAATGATTTCTCTCTCGATTTGGCATTTCATCATACAGTTGGGGATGTTAAATAAAACAAAATAATTGCAAATTTGGGGCAGAGGAACAAACAATGGACAAATTTGGGGTGTTTTGTCCAGCAGGAAATTCCTGTACAATGATCTTCGTTTTTCCTTTTTCTAAAACCATCCCTCGCTGGCCTTCTTCCCTTCCTTCCAATTCCTTCGGCGATCATTATCCCTTCCCTTTTCCACTTCCTGGGAAAATCTCCTAATTTTCTCGAGAAAATTTCCAGTTCCCCCTTAAATCTACAACCCTAGCCATCCCGCATCGTACGAATCGGACCGAATGGCAACTATTATAAAGATTAAAAGAAACGAAAATCCAAAACGAAAATTACCGCAGTTTTAGGGATTTCGGGAGAAAAAAATGGGTTCGTGTTGGCGATTAGCGAGAACGACCAATGAAGAAGTTGCCGGCGATTAACGTGGATGAAAGATAACACGAAAAAGAAAAGACGGCGGCGGCGGCGATAGAAACGGGCAGCGTCCACTCCATTTAGTGAAATCTCTCTCTTTTACAAAGTTTCTTCACAGTTTGTTCCCGCCATTTTTCATTGTTAGTTAGACACATTTTTTTATATAAATAATTTTTTAACACGGAATTATAATTTAAACCACTCAAGTCCACCGCGAGTAGATATTGTTCGTTTTGGCCTGTTACGTATTATCATCAGCCTCACGATTTTAATACACATCTAGTAAGGAGAAGTTTTCACACTCGTTCCCTCTCTAAAGAGGTGGATGGTAAGATTTCATGTTGGTTGGAGAGGAGACCGAAACATTTCTGGTAAGGGTGTGAAAATCTTTCCCTAGTAAAAGTGTTTTAAAATATTGAGGGAAAGTCTGAAAGGAAAATTTCAAAGAGAACAATATCAGCTAGCGGTGGGTTTGGGCTATTACATACACCGACCTACGACTACTTTTCGTTATTTGCAAAAGGCCCCTGTTTTTTGTTTCATAGTTTTCGAAAACCCTAAATTTTAAATTTTGACTTCCTTTCTATCAAAAATCTTCGTAAACTCAGATTATTAACCCAACACTTGAAACAAATGTCGCACGTTATGTCATTTAACATCTTGTAACGATATTACGATGAAAATTTTTAATAACGTAAGGACTGAATTGTAATAAAACTTAATTCTTATGCCAAAATAGTAATTTAACCAAATTTGTGGTCTAATTAAGTGCAATATTTTTAGTGTTTTATAATCATTTAATTAGAAGTATTAAATAATGTTAAGTACGGATTTGACCAGTCAAATCATGGGTTTTAATTCCTTGTTTAATACATTTTAAGTCAAAGATGACAGTTTAATCTTATTTTATTCATTACAATATTAAGTTCATAGAAAAAGCAAGATTTGAACTCAACCTCTACTCTCAAAAGTAGAGAAAAAAATGTCCTTTTCATAACAACAATCAAGAAAGTGTTCTTCATACCAAACCTATACCTATATAGCTACTAATTTACTCGTATAATTTGAAAACGCGTCTACTAGGGAGAAGTTTCTACACTCTTATAAGGAATGTTTTGTTCTCTTCTCCAACCGATCCACCCTCTTTGAGGTCTAGCGTTCTCGCTGACACACCGCTTGGTGTCTCTGGCTCAAATACAATTTGTAACAGCTCAAGCGCACTGCTTATAGATATTGTCGTCTTTTGATTTTTCGTTTGATTTCTTAATTGAGAACGCATCACAAACTTATATAAAATGGGTATTGTAATATATAATGTATTAGAAAATTGGTGAAGCCAGAACTTTGAATTGGGAGCCACGTGAAGCCATTAAGACAAACCCTCCGACCAATTGATTGATTAATTAGGGTTTTGAGTCAAATTGTCAAGAAAAAAAGTTAGCCATTTAGATGAAAAAAAAAAAAAAAGGGTTTTTTGTGTTTCTTAACACAAAGGAGAACGATGAGGGATGCCTTTCCTTCTACTGATGCTTATATTCGTTGTCATGTCTTCGTTAGAAATTTTTGAAGCAGATCTTCTGCACAGATAAACACCAGTTCTTTTCTTTCGAATTATGGGTGTGTGAGGAATGCTCATAGTTTCAGATCCTGAAGACGACGAGCTCATCGGTTCGTCGTAGTCGACAATGGTGGAATGAGGAGTCTCGTTCGTCATCTCGTCGTCTCCCATGTCTTGAACTAAAAAATCCATACTCAGTGGAAGAGAATTACACGGTTTAAGATACGAAGATAAGTTCCTCTTATGCTTCAGAACAAAATCCACCTGATGGTCATACGTTTCAAAATTCAACAACCCTTTTGATATTAATGTAAGAACGGATCAAATTTCAAGTTTTAGAAAAGAATACCTTGCATCCAAGGGAGCAATGAATATAAGGTTCTTGGAGACTTCGAGCACAAGAAGTGCAGTAATTACCCGACCCTTTGAATTGTCTATTTTGAGGTCTTTTCTTGATGAACACCACTTTGGCACTATTAATGGTATAAGGCTAAGAACACAAACAAAATCATAGGCTAAGAACACGAACACAAAACAATCCGAATTCAAAATCTTTCGAATGTACTCACTTGAACGTTAGAGCAATCTATAAGCTTTTGAAGATCTTCGAGTCGAACTACGTCATGATAAACATATCGACGAACTTGAAGAAGGCGATGAAACCGGTGCGATGATATACAATGAGGGCAAATGCTAATACAACAATCTAAACAACAAATGTTCTTCTCGTTCTTCTTTGTTGTCTCGTGAAATGAACATCCCACAAAGAATTTCTGAGTGTAAAGCGCTTCTAACCATGCAGGCTTTTGAATTCCCTGAAAGAACGTCATCATTAAACGAAATCTCGAAAACCCATCATGAATTGAACAATCAAAACCCAAAAAAACACAAAATCAAAGAGAAAGAAGAGAGAGTTCATACCATGATTGTCATAAAACACTAGAAAACTTTGAAGAGATGGAATAGGGCAAAGATTAAGAGAGAAAATGAGTATTTATTGAGTTACACGAAGGAGCAAAGGACACAAAAATTAAGTAAATTTATTCCTTGGGGAACTACACAACATTTTGTCAATTGGGAGAAGTAAGATAAATGAGGAAGAACATGGGTGCTGTTCTTCGTGTCTCCCATTTCTAAATTTAAACAATTGTCACTAATCTTCTTGGCTTAAGTGCTTAACTAATCTCGAATTTTCACTCCGTAAATGTTCATAGAATTCGAGAATTCGATTAACTTGTACTATCCAATCCAAACTATATTTTTTTCGATTTGAATTAGGTTGAACTTTTGGATAACTGAAAATTTGGGTCGATTCGCGGGTTGATATTCTTTTGGTTAAGTCAGCTCAACCAACTCGAAAATAGAGTTACAATTCAACTGTATCATACCCTACTTTTAATATTATTATGAAGATTAAGAGTATTTAATTAGTGATGTGTTGTGAGATCTCATGTTGGTTGAAGAGGGGAACGAAGCATTCCTTATAAGGGTGTGGAAATCTTTCCCTAGTAGCCGAGTTTTAAAACCGTGAGGGGAAGCCCGAAAGGAAAAACCCAAAGAGGACAATATCTGCTAGCGGTGGATCTGGGTCGTTACAGTGAGACTAACGGTGATATATAACATGGGTTGTTACAGTGAGACTAACGGTGATATATAATGACACTGAGACTAACGGTGATATGTAACGTGCCAAAGTGACAATATCTGCCAACAGTGGGCTTGAGCTGTTACAAATGGTATCAGAGTCAAACATCGAGCGGTGTGCCAACGAGAACACTGACCTATGAGATCTCATATCAATTGAAGATGGGAATGAAGTATTATTTGTATGGGTGTGGAAACATCTCCCTAATAGACGCGTTTCAATGTAATGTTTATTATGGATAAGTAGAATTTTCTTTTACAAAAATTAACAACTTAACAACTGAACCTAACCGGAAGATAAAAGGTTGGGTTGAAAACTTTACTTAGATCACACAGGTCACCAACTCAACCAACTCAAAATTTAGAGTTCTTCGCGCAATTATTAAAGAGTAATTAGAGGAGAATAAAAGGGAGAAAGAAAAAGACAAGACAAGGAGTCCCATGGTGCACAATGTTCAATAGGAAGCGTTGTTGGTCCCATAGACAAAGTTTATAAAATAGAAAGAGAAGTTGAGTAGGTTTTGACTACAAATAATGAGTGTAAAGAGAACAAAAAAAGGGGAGCTTGTCTTCATTTAGTGGTGTCAATATCAAACTCATTCATACTATTCAATTAGGGGTAGCCTTATTAAAACCCTAATATCACCTCAATTTTAAATTATATTATTGATTTAGAACGTGGGTTCGAAAGATTGAACGATAATCATTCCATGTATGAAATTTGGACTGAAAGGACGAGTTCGTAAACAAAAAGCTATTGGTCTTCGAGCTACAAGTTTGGGATCTGAATTCGATATTTGATAGTCATGTCGTTCCCTTGCATGCTCGTGACATAACAATGTTACTTACTTGTCTCAAATTCGGACATGTTTTTTAGGATAATTCTTAGGAGGCTAGGTAACATAGAATTGTTTCAAGTCAAGCACGCTTAACTCGGGAATTCTTAAGATTGCGCCATGGAAAAAATGTACGTTGTTGGTATATATAGTAACTATCGTTTCTTTTGAACATTTTTTAACCATCATATTATCAGGATCACTGTGACACTCGACAAAAAAAGGCACATGAATGAACCTAAGGATAGGATGATTAAGAAAAGTTTAAAAGAGTTGAAAGTTACTACCTATACCGACAAGGTGCACTTTCTTTTTCGATGGCTCAATCATAGGAACTTGAAAGTTAAACGCTCATAGCTTAAAACAATTCTATGTTGGGTGACCTATTGAGAATTTTTCCAGGAAGCATGTGAGTTAGGAGGACCTATGTTGGTTCATGGGGATAGTCTTCACTATTAGAAACGAGGAGTAAGTAACATGATCACGTCATAGGGAATGTCAGAGTCATCAGGTGCCAAACCAACGTCGTTACAATTACTCTCATTCAAAGATGGTCTCGATTCATTCATGCGTCCCTTCTTTCCTAGGATGTCGCAATAGCCCAAGTTCTTCCAAACATGACCATATCGTAGGGAATGTCGGGGTCATCAAGTGTCGAATCTGGATTTCGAATCCTTATACAAAACTTGGGCATATATCGTTACAATCACTCTCATTCAAATCTGGTCTCGATTCATTCATGTATTCCTACTTCTCTAAGACGTCGCAGTAACCCAAGTTCTTCCAAACACATTCAAATTAGGGTTTTGAATTTGGATCAAAAAACCGAAAAACATTACTTTTCGATGTTGTTGTACATACTTTTTAGCTCCAAATCCCTTGTATTATGTCTCTTCTTTTTGCAAATAATGGAGATGGAACAAGACATATATTCATTGTACCATGAACTCCTGGTTTAAAGGAATCAAACATGGAAACCAAACACAATTCAAAAAATAAAACCCCAACCACTCCACTAATGAAAGAAAATTACATAAAAAAATAACCTTGTTCTTCAAAAAATTTGTGTGGTTTAATAATGTTTGCTTTGTTTTGTTTTGTTTTATGTTTTTTTTGAAACTATTAACTAATATGTTTGACAGAGAGACAAGCACAACTCACAAAGCACTAGTTTTAGGGCAAAAATGAATAGCTAACCCTAAATTATTGTTTTTTGGCTTCAATTTTTAAGGAACAACATAGAAAACACCCCACATTTAAATATGTTTTCCTTTTTTTTTTTTCTTTTTTTTTATGGCTCTATGTTCTAACCAAGGGTTGATCTCGGGGTTCGCAATTTTAATTTGCTAACTAAGCTCGTTTTTAATTTAGATTTTGAGTAAAAACAATCGTGTTTCTTTCGAAGATTTAGATCAATTTCCAATTTTACCCTCTAAACTTGTGACGTTGTATATCAAATTTTGCCATAAACTTGTTTCTTTCAAAGATCTCGACTTTGGATCCGTCCCATTCAACTTTTTGGTAAAGTTGAATTTAAAGGGTATTTTGGGATTTCCATTTTTTAACTCGGTCATGTTGTATATCAACTTTGACCTTAAACTTATAAGTTTATCAAATTGAGCCCTAGACTTCGTTAAACGTTGCAAGCTCTATCATCTATTGAACTATTCGTTAGCGGTAAGTGAGAATACTTTCTTAAGATAAGGAGAGGTGATCTCCAAACCGAGAAGAAATTGAATTCCATGCTCGATCTATTGCTTCTACCTCTACTCGATGCAGGGATCTAGGCTCTGACTAAAGCGACTGTAGATTTGATAAGCAAATTGAAGAGAGCTCTAACAGGTCTTGGAGGACCAAACCCACTTCTGTGTCAAAATACGAACCGAATTTATATTGATAATCAATTAGCATAGTTTAACTATAATTAACGTATACTCACATAATTAAGATCTATCAAATATTTTTTTTAATTTAAATGTATATTAAATCCAAAATTTAAAATTAAAAGATCAAAAATTAATTATTCAATCAAACCATAAATTTTTTTAAAAAAAATTGTTTAAATGAGTTATAAATACATTTAAATAAATTATTATTTGTTTGAGCAAGTATTTTAAAAATAATAATAATAATTTGAGCATATACTTAGATTAGATATAATATTGAGAGGCTAAAATATGCTTTAATTTTTATTATTTTAATGCCCTAAACTAAATAATATGTTTCCTTTTTTAAGGAATAATAAAACGTTGTATAGTTCAACCGGTTAAAACATATATTTTGTGTAACAGTTCAAGCTCACAGTCAACAGATATCGTTCGTTTTAACCTATTACGTATAGTCGTCAGCCTCACAATTTTAAAACGCGTCGGCCAGGAAGAGATCGTTCGCTTTAACCCATTACGTACTGTCGCCGCCAGCCTCACAATTTTAAACGCGTCAGCTAGGAAAAGGTTTCTACACCTTTAAGGAATGTTTTGTTCTCCTCTCCAGCCAACGTGGGATCTTTTAATTTTAGAATGCGTCGGCTATGAAAGGTTTCTATACATCTAAGGAATATTTCGTCGTTCTCCTCTCCAACCAATGTGAGATCTCATATTTTGAAAATATTTTTGAAATTTTTTTTACCTAACATTTAGAAGACACGTCGTTGAAATCATAGGACAGGTTTTGAAGTTTTGAAATATTGATGACGCTAATCTTCGTTGACGTTGACGTACGATGATCTGAAGAAGAGAGTTGAATCGATTAAGGTGACGATCATAAGAAGACACAGTCGTATATTGGGGTTGTGTTGAATAAGCCTAGAGAGCGTGTGAGACACGTTCCACTGTCTATCATATCGTTCGTTTGTAATAAAAGTTGAAAATAAATGGAACTTTCGGTTGATAAAAGCAAGTTAATAGTCCAATTAAAATTGTACCCCACACGTGCAAACTGATCATCGAATCAAATATTTTTCTAATTATTCTTTTTAAAACTCTTCTATATGAAGAAAAATATTTTAAAAAATAAATGTAATTAAAAATAAATAAATAAAGGGAAAAATGGCCAAACCCACGTGCCATGACAAAAGAAAAAAAAAAGCACATAAAGCTTGGTCACGTGCAAGAGATCTATTCTTGGCTCCCCTAATCATTTAGGGTTATATTTGAGTAATTTGATTATAAAGAGTTTGAATTTGTATTATTTGATACCTGGGTTCTAATCGGTATTCAAGACCGACTCTTTCAACGGCTCAAACATCCACCCCTTCGTGTTTCATTCGCTCTATGTATCTGTGTGTTGGGTTCAAATATTTATGCTTGTTAGCGCCTATCGATAAACTAAACTCTATAGCATATCGATTACTGAAGATATAAACGTCGATAATAATATTAGAGCTTTAGTTTTATGGTTATATCGATAAGATATTTATGTTTTATACTTATTTGTAATAGATATTGATGTTTTTTTATTTACTGGTGTCGACATATCAACGAATATTTTCATCCATGGTTTTGATTATCATGTACTACCAATTTTATAACCTTACAACTCATCAACTTATCAGTCAATTTGAGCATAGCAAACTCCCCGCTAACCCGAGTGAGCACTCAAATATCTGTCCTACATTCATTCGTGAGGGGACTCCTAATGGATTGAAAATCATATCAACAGGTCTTCCATTTTGCAAATAAGGCATATCTTCTCTAGGCAAAATTTTTGAAACAATACCTTTATTTCCATGTCTTCCCGCTACCTTATCGCCTACTTTGATTTCACGTTTCTGTGAAATATATACACGAATCATTTCTGGATTATAACTTGAACCCCCTTTTTTTCTGGATCCATCTCACATCAATAACTCGACCCCTACCGCCTATAGGTAGTTTTAGACAGGTTTCTTTTGAAGTAGATACCTAAATGTCAAGTATGGCTCGAATAATCTATCTTCAGGGGCATACGATGATTCTTTCGCCATCTGAGGCGTTAATTTACCTACTAAATTTCTTTCGCCAACTAGTGTGAGATCCTCACATCGGTTGGAGAAGGGAGTGAAACATTCTTTATAAAAGTATGAAAATCTCTCCCTAGTAGATGCGTTTTAAAACTGTGAGACTAACGACGACACATAACGGGCCAAAGCTAACAATATCTACTAGCGGTGGACTTAGGCTAACAGTATCAGAGAGTGGTGTGCCAACAAGAACGTTGGGCCCCAAGGGAGGTGGATTGTGAGATCTCATATCAATTGGAGAGCGGAACGAAACATTTCTTATAAATGTGTGAAAACCTCTTCCTAATAGACACATTTTAAAATCGTGAGGCTGACAACGATATATAACGGGCCAAAGTCTAATAAGTGATTGTGTTGTTAACTTGTTTATATAAGTATAATTACTATGATTAACTTGTTTTTTTTTTTTCGTTTTTTATAATAAAAAACGAAAAAAAAAAAAAAAAAAAAA
>NW_019272045.1:2203494-2241766 GCF_002738345.1 Cucurbita maxima
GGGGGGGGGGGGGGGGGGGGGGGAGAAGAGAAAGGCGCGTGAGTAGCGCACGTGGGGATTGGACTGGCTTTGTGTCAGTCTGAATTCTGAAACCCCACTTCTTCTCCTTCCCAATTGCCCGTTCCCTATTTTTAATTGTTTAATCTACCGACCTCCCACCTTCCCCCTCTTTTGTTTTTATCCCTTTTTTTTATATTTATTTGATTTCATTAAATATTGATGTTACTGCTATTTTTCATTTATTTAAATCCACCGAATTAAACATAAACAAATATATATACACACATATATATATATATATAACCTCATAACATGGTAAGTTACTGTACATTTGGTTAAGCAATATATTTTTTAAATAAAATATGGATAATTTAAAGCTATATCATCACCTCTGTGGCATTATAGCATTATGTTTAAAAATTAAGAAAAAAAATGCAAAGTTCTACCTCGACTAATTTATAGAATGATCGTGGTTTTATAATCAAGAAATACTATCTCTATTGGTATGAGACCTTTTGAGGAAACCCAAAGCAAAGCCATGAGAGCTTATGCTTAAAGTAGACAATATCATACAATTGTAGAGAGTCGTGTTCATCTAACATGGTACCAACGTCATGCTCTAAAACTTAGTCATCTCAATAGAATACTCAAATGTCGAACAAAGGACTCCAAAAAGAAAAGGAGTCGAGACTCCTCGAAGGCATAGTAAAAATGACTAAGACTCCAAAAGAAAATGAGTCGAGACTCGATTAAGGGGAGGCGTACTTTGTTCGAGGGGAGATGTTGGATGAAAGTCCCACATCGACTAATTTATGGAATGATCATGGGTTTATAATCAATGAATACTCTCTCCATTGTGGAGAGTCATGTTCATCTAACAACAATCACACTCTTTAATGTTTAAATTTAATCTATAAACCCCTAAATTTACAAAATCACAATCAATCATTCAAATAAATATTGCAAATTGCACAAACCATATACTAAATTCAAACTCCTACATTAATTTTTTGTTTTCTTAAATCAATATGGCATTTTTTAAAGAAAATTAATGATTAATGTAATATTTTTTAGATTTTATGGAGTTACATTTTTCAAAACATGGGTTACTACAAACACAAAGAGAGAAGTATTTCTATTATTATTACAATTTACATGTCTCTTCTCAAGATTGACAATTGTGGCGTATTTATTAACAAATGATTCTATTCAATTCAATTAATTATCATTTTCAGTTCCAGATATTTCCACATTATTGTATTCAATCATCGTTATAAATTTTTAGATATCACAAATGAAGATGAGATTGAGAACTTACTTTCATGGCTTCTGAGCAGAGAACATAATGAAAGATTGCTGAATTTTGCTTGAATAGTTAATCAGACCGCAGGATTTGCACAAATCCTCTATTTCTTTCTCTGTTAAGTAGCCGAAGTTCTGAAAGGCACGCTGCAGCATATAAAACTTATAACGCTCAGAAGTCCATTAATGCAGATTGTTCATAGAGAGAAACTTATCACTGGTTCACTAGTCAGTTAAATTGCAATTGTTTATCATATGATGATGATGGTGGGCAGTAATTTATATGGTTGTTTTGGTGGATTAAAACAGAATTCAGGAGTGAAACTGAAAAATATAAGCCAGTAAGAGGTTCAATTTACCATTTAGGAAGCTAGTTTGTTTACACCACCTTAAAGGATGTCCAAATACTTTATTTGTGAGATCCCACATTAGTTGGACAGAGAAACAAATCATTGTTTATAATAGTGACGAAATCTCTCCCTAGCAGTCTCGTTTTAAAATCTTGAGAGGAAACGCAAAAGGAAAAGCTCAAAGATGACAATATATGCTAGTGGTGGGTTTGGGTTATTACAAATGCTATCGGAACCAAACACTAGACGGTGTGCTAGCAAGGACGTTGAGCCCCAAAGGGGAGTGGATTGTGAGATTCCATATTGATTGGAGAAGGGAATGAGTGCCAGCAAGAACGTTGGGCCATGAAAGGAGGTGGACTATGAGATCCCACATCGGTTAGAGAGTGGAACAAATCAATCTTTATAAGGGTGTGGAAACCTCTCCCTAGCAGACGCGTTTTAAAACTTTGAGGGGAAGCCAGGAAGGGAAAGCTTAAAGAAGACGATATCTGTTAGCGGTTGGCCTGTTCCATTATTTATCATTTATCATTGTAAAAGAATCAGCAAAATGACAAGAATTATTAGAAAGGAAAATATGCAAGGACGAGCTTCATGTATATAAATGCATGATAACCAAATTCATGACTCTGGGAATATCAATCAAATAACATAAATGTTTGCCACAGCTGTGCTTCTAACTAGTGATAGTAATTTTTCAGCTAATCAGATATCTAGAATTGCAAAAATGAGAGAGAATAGAGATTAAGGGTATACCTCTCTAGAAATTCTTACAAACCAGGGAGTGGATGATGTGTACCGCAAAAAAGTCGTTCCCACAAATACTCCACCACTCCGCATTGCACGAGTGATCTCAGCAATCTGATAAGAAGAGTTAAAAGAAATCCATTACTAACCTTATAATGATCCCGACAAGTGAGAATCTGAACTGAAAACGTTGTAAATGAACGTGTCGTTTCTAAAAATATATAAAATACCCCAGAGCTAATTCCTCAGATTTCAATTAAAACTTCCTAAAAGGAATGCATTAGTCAAGAAGGTATATCAAAATACCAATGGACCAGTAGAACTTGACATATTTTGTGAATCGAGTGAATGTGACTGTTGTGAAGGGTAAGCTTTGATCACTTCCTTTTACTGAACTAAGTACTAAGAGGAATTGTGGCGAGCATGGAGAGAGAAATTTAAATGATTTGAATCACATATGCTGATTGAGAAGAGAATCTCTATAGTGTGAATAATGGGATGAAGCCAACAGTGATATTCTATAACCTGGTTGCATTCAACGGATTACAACTACGGAGTTAATCAAATGATAGAACATGATCCTACAAGACAAAATGCTTACAGCATTGGAAGGAGATGGCCAACAATGCAATGCTGCACCAGCATGAACAGCATCCACTGATCCTGATGAAAAGGGAAGCCTAGAGATATCTGCTCTCACAAGAGCAAGATTACTGCATATGTTCCAAAAGAAGATAAACCAATTAGGATAGCCTTCACTTTCTAGGAAGAGGAGAGGACTTAATAGTGTATTGCAGTTTGAAGGAATTAATTATAAGAGAAGAAAATTAATAGAACAAAATTACCTGTTCAAAAGAGTAGCATCTTTCTTGATGAAATCATAACACTGGAGGAGCATATTCTCAGAAAAATCAAGTGCAATAACACCTGAAAAAGCCCCAGATTTTGCAAATTTTCTGGAAAACAAACCGCTACCACAGCTTGCATCCACTAAAAGACCACCTTCAGCAGATTTAAAATATTCCATAGCCATTTTAAACTGCAATAGTATATAGTTACAGAAAAGATATCAGTCCAAATTCGTAACAGCTCAAACCTACCGCTAGCAGATATTGTGCATTTTGGCCTGTTACGTATCACCATCAGCCTCACGGTTTTAAAATGTGTATGTTAGGGAGAGATTTCCACACCCTTATAAGAAATGTTTTGTTCCCCTTTCCAACCGATGTGAGATCTCATAGTCCACCCCTCTTAAGGGCCCAGCTTTCTCACTAGCACACCACCCGGTGTTTGGCTTTGATACCATTTGTAACAACTCAACCCCACTGCTAGCAGATATTGTTCACTTTGGCTTTTTACGTATCACCGTCAGCTTCACGGTTTTAAAGCGCATATGTTAGAGAGAGGTTTCTACACCCTTGTAAGGAATGCTTCGTTCCCCTCTCCAACCGATGTGGGATCTCACAAAATTTACATTATCCAAGGAAATGAAAAGACTATACATCCAATACCAAGGCAACTCATGTAACACTACAATAAGACTTGTTTTTCTCCAAAAATAATCTTTGGAGTGGCATCAAACTATAAATCTAAAATCATCCTACATTTGAATGATAGTGTTATAATTGAGAGGAAGAGCATACTTCTTCATCAGGGCCGGGGAATCCACTTCGGTTGAAGTTTTGACGCCATCCTCTTTCATACAGAAATGAAACAAGTGGACTCCTGCAAAGTACAAAGACCAGAAGCAATTGAAAATCGACTCCTTTAGGGGCGAAATGGCTATGATACAGTACCCCATCCTTTTACTAGACAAATTGTAATGGTTGACATCAAATTAATACTTAACTGATGAAGCAAAGAAGGAAATCTTAAAAGTGATTGGAATACTAACAAGAAAATTTGAAAAGAAAATATCAGACAGATACCGAAACAGCTCAGTTCCCCCAGGTTTGACTTCAACATATTCCTTCATTCCAGAAGTAACTGTAAGATCCAGAAAGATGTTCTTGCTAGTGTATGACTTATTGCATCTTCCACACTTGAAACCAGACCTATAAATAGCTGGCCTGCAAATTTTCCACTTCACTAAGATCAAAATATCATACAATTAACAAGATGAATATCAGAAGATCAAAGATGGTAGACATCACAATAAATCAACTTACAAGTTGAAACCTGGCGGGCCTGTTCTCAACAGTGGTTCAAAACAAACCGGGCATGAAAACACGTCAATTTTTGAATTACGATCCTGCTGAATGCTTAAATCCTAAGAGCAACAGAACAACAACAACAATAATCATAACTCCACAATCGACCTAATGAAACAGTTCGAAGTTGAGCTACAATTACAAATTTCCCTAACAACCAAAATCAGGATAGCATTCGACATAACCAACTCAAATTATAGCAGAATTCAGCCTAATGTCAATCGCAAACCATACATTTCCGAATCGTCAACTCCAAATCACAATACAGTTCAACTTCAACACACAACAGAAATTCATTTGAACTACTAAACATAAAAAATTCGAATTATAAACGATAATTAGAACAAGAAAGATAAGGTAAAGCCTACCGACTCAAGAACAAGCGTCGAACTCGCCCGAACAGTAAACGAGAAAGAACGACGAGTGGATACTCGAAGAGGAGAACGAAATCGAGTATCGCGAGAAAGATAATGGCGATTGTTGAATGAAGTTTGATAAGGAAAGAAAGTAGCTGCCGCCATGAAAATGGATCGAGAGCTTCTCGGAACTCTGTTTCTTCTTCCCCTTTCAGGAATCAAAGGCGCTGGGTTGAGTGACGTCGATTCTTTATAATAAATTTCTAAAAATTTTGGCGTCAAAAATTGATATTTAAATATAATAAATAAATCACTCACTTTTAATATCTCTAGAAACTAATATGTGGATGCCATAACTTTTTTTTAATTTTTAGCTTATTTTTCAATTTTAATATTATTGGAAAAATAAATGCATTTTTTATTTGGTTGCATCGGAATTTTAATAATTAAAATTTATTAATTTAGTCTTTATATAATTAATTAAAAAAGTGGTACTTATTATTAACTAAATAAATATATTTTTTTATTCTATATTTGTTGTTTAAATTTAAAATATTTTATTGAAATTAGACAATAATTGAGCATATAAAATTATTTTCCTGTTTTATTAGCTATTGAACCTTCCAATTAACTTCAACCATGTTTTTTTAAAATAAAAATAAAAATTATCTCTTTGAAAAAATACAAATAAGAAAAATAAAAGAAAGAAATTTATATATATATATATATATATATATGAAATCAAAGGTTGGAACGCGGAACCACGCGCTCCACAGCCGGAATTTTAAATAAAAAAATAATAAATATTTCAAACACTTGAAATAAAATAATTTTAAAATAGGATTTATGAAATTTTCATATAAATAAATAATTTTTCTATTTAATTTTTTGTATTTTAAAAAATGGTATTTGACACGAAGTAAATTAAGGGTTTGAAAAATAATTGAAAGTTACTACTTATACATACAAATGATCTTCTTTTTCGGTTGCTTAATCATACAAACTCTATAATTTACGTCGGATTGCCTTTTGAAAATTTTCTTAAGATAAATGTAAATGAATCGAGATCATATAAGAATGAGAGTGATTATGAAGATATAATAATTAAAAAAAAGTTTTAATATAATAGAAAATTATCTATACTAACAATATATTTTTTTTTTCCAATTATAAAAACCCAACCGGTCTAACTAAACTAATTACGATGGTCCAAGTGAATCAGTCTGACTAGGTGGACCAGTCAATGGTGGAGCGATGGTCCACACGAACTAATGGCATACAAGCGAGTCATTCATTCCCTTGGCGCTTCCTCCGGTGACCGTGAAGTAGTTCCTCCGGTGACCATGGCGTAGTTGCTCCTCCCTCAACCACGGTGGCAACTACCCCTCACGGTGATTTTCCACGTGTGCATGAATTAATTAAAAAAAAACGATTCCTAATAAATAAATAAAAAAATATAATGAATTTATCACCCACCCACGTGTAGTTCACGTGAAAAGAAAAAAGAAAAGTACATAACCCCTCAATTACTCCAATTAGCAGCTTTTGAATTTAAAAAATAATAATTTAAATTAGCAAGTCAAGGAAAATAAATCGTATTAATATAATTATATTTGATATTATTTAAAAAAATAAAGCATACGTATTTTACGACGACATGACGCACGTAATCGGCTGGAACGACATGACGATAATGAAAACCAATTCCAACAAACAAGCAAAACATGTTTTCCTGTCTCATTTGTCTTGGGAAGTTGGGATGCATGTTGAAAAAGAACGACCTTTATTTTTTTAATAATTCAACCAAATTGACCGGTCAACGCAGAATAAAAATAAAATTAAAAAAAAATAATTAACATATTAAATAATACATATTTATAATATTGTTCACTTTCAGCCTTTGTTTTGAGTTTTCCCAAAAGGCCTCATATCAATAAAGATAGTATTCATTGATTATAAACCTATGATCATTCTCTAAATTAGCCGATGTGGGACTTTCATCCAACAAAAACTAGGTAATTTAATTTTGTGTAGACATTAAAACAAGACCTAAGCAAGTTAGACGTGTAAAAGGAAAACATGGTGTATGATCATATACTCTGTTGTCTGTTAATGGGTTGTTTTTTTTAATGTAAGTTTGTCACAATGTTCTTGTACCTTAGGTAATTTTGATATTACATTTTATTGGGAGATCAAGAGTGCCTTCAAACTTTATTATAAACAATTAATTAAATTATTGATATATTTATATCTTACTATAGGTTAAAACTATAGTCTTTAATGTCACGTACTATTAGTCTCTTATTTTAAATGCAAAAATAATTCCAATATTCCATGTTGGAAGAGACATTGATTTGCATTATAAGCTTATTTAATAGAAATTAATTGAAACTAAATAAGACTTTTGACTTTTTAGATTTTCCTAAAAACACATGAAGTAAGGATGGTCAACTGATAGAATATTGAATAGCTATGGTTATGGTTGCCTCAGTTGATTCTCGTAGTATAATAGTCTAAGCACACTATTAGTAGATATTATCTACGTTAATTCGTTATGTATCGTTGTCAACCTCATGGGTTTAAAACGTGTCTGTTAGGAAGAGGTTTTCACACTCTTATAAATAATGTTTCGTTTTCCTCTTCAACTAACAACGGTTCTCATAATCCACCTCCTTGGGGGCCAGTGTCCTCGCTCGCACACTGCCCAATGTCTGCTTTGATACCATTTGTAACAGCTAAAACCCACTGCTGACAGATATTGTCCGATTTGGCCCGTTACGTATCGCTGTCAGTCTTACGGTTTTAAAACGCGTTTACTAGAAAGAGGTTTTCACACCCTTATAAGAAATGTTTAGTTCTTCTCTCCAACCGATGTGAGATCTCACAATCCACTCCCTTGGTGGCCAGCGTCCTCGCTAGCATACTGCCTGATGTCTAGCTATGATACCATTTGTAACAGCTCAAGCCTACTGCTACTAGATATTGTCCGATTTGGCCCATTACGTATCGTAGTTAGTCTCACGATCTTAAAATGCGTGTCTATTAGGGAGAGATTTTCACACCCTTATAAGGAATATTTCATTATCCTCTTCAACCGATGTGAGATCTTACACAAACGATCTCTTGAAAGTTGTAAATGATTTATTGTTTCTCCCAACCATTTTGATTGGGTCACAGAAAAAAAAATTGTCAAAGACAAAAACATCCCGGTAGTACGTTCATTAAAGTTCAGGAGTATAAATTAATTTTATTTATTTATCGAAAAATGTAATTATAGTTATAATAATATATTTCAATGATCTGATCTTACTAGTATTTTGACTATACTTTGAATGGTTTGACCCTAATTTTATACTATAAGATAAGAATTAAAAAACAAAAACCAACCCACATTCCACCAAGTAATGTATCAATGATTCTATATTCCATATAAAATGATTGATTTTTTCTCAATATTCAGACCTTGTTCCCCATCTTCATAAGACAAGAACATAAAATATTAAAAATAATAATAATATCTCTCTTATATATATATTGTTTGCCAAAAAGTTCATTGGGTTCAAGCTGTTCTTGATTTTCATCTTCATCCGCCATTGTTGCACCAGGCGAAGCTTTCTTCAGTTCTTCAAATGAAGCCTTCATCAATGGCGGTTCTTCTTCTTTTCCTCATCATTTCCGAAGCTGAAGGTACCATTCAATTCCTGAGCTGATTTTCTGAAATGGGTTTTGTTTTGTTTTTGCAAAGGATTTGTTTGGTGAATAAAAATTGAATCTTTTTGGGTTTCTTTTGTTGAAGGGATTCGGTTGCTTGATAAAAGGATGAGCAAAGAGGATAAGAAAAATGGGGGAGATTTGTTGGTGACGATGAAATGGAGAGCTCCAAATAAGGCCTTGAGAAAACCCTATTCTCATTGGCTACCAGGCATTCAAGAAGATTATCATGGTCCAAGAAGCCATAAATCTAGGCACCATTAGGGCTTTTTTAGGGTTTTTCGAGAGGTAAATAGAAACCGAACATCGTTAAGATGATGTTATTCGTTTAGTAGGATTGACTGTAACCGATTGATTTAGTTAGAACAAATTATTTGAAGAGCTGATGATTTCGATTGTACGAAAAAAAACCAGAATGATAGAGGTGTTCATATGACAGAGAAACTGATCAACCTCAAACTACCCAACTCAAATCATAAAAGTTGAGCTGGGTCAGATATTTTAAAGACCGGAAAATTCAGGTCCGTTTGTGGGTTAATATTTTTTTGGCTCGGTTAACCTAACCCACCAAAAAAATATGGCTACAACCCAACTCAATCTTACCCTACTTTTAGATTATTATGAAAATTAAGAATATTTGACGTTTGTAACCGAGGTTAGTAATGTATTGTGATTGGTGAAATTCCAGTCGGTTCGTGGGTTAACCTAACCCACCAACAAAAATATGGCTATAACTCAACTCAATCTTACCCTACTTTTAGATTATTATAAAAATTAAGAATATTTGACGTTTGTAACTGATGTTAGTGATACATTGTGACTGGTGAGATGTTAGTTATTAATAACAAGTAAGATTTTTTTAAATAATTAGAAAGAAAAAAAAAAACCCACAACCAACTCGAAAATAAAGGGTTGAGTTAGGTTGAGTCGTGAACTCTATTCAAATTGCTTGATTCATCAACTCAATCAACTCGAAATTTTTGTTTGACCCAACGAATGGGCATTCTTCAACGTTAGGATAGGTGACAACCGAGTAATTTTTTTTAGTTGTAGCTCGTGAAAAATTGAGGAAATAAATAATTATTTTATCTTCAATTAAATGGATATAAAATAAGATTTGGGAAATTTTTGAAAGCTAATTGGCTCACAACTCATTTAATATATATTTTTCTCCCGCCATTTTTGTGTTTCTTTGACCACGGTCAACTTAATTAAATAGAAATATTTAATTAAAAGTACTGATTAAGCTTAGTAGAGATAATTAAAATTAATTAAAATAAAAATGAATATTTTAATATTATGATTATAGTATATGCTCACATTAATCAAGACCAATCTATCTAGCTGGCTACCATTTAATCATATTATATAGTTTAATATTTGGGTTTATTTTATTTTATTTTATTTTATAATCCTTTTTATGAATATTATATAGTAATTATCATTCGTTTTTATTAATGAATAAATAAAATATGATTGTTAATCCAGGAAACGGCAGAATGAAACCCGTAGAGGGGCAAGTATACGGAAAATCGGCAACATTTATGGGGTCTTTTTGTCATTTTATATATTATTTTTTTATTAAATTAATAAAAATATCATTTAACTTTACTTTAAAATGCATCCTTAAATTTTAAAAAGAAAAAAAAATCTAAAAATACCAT
This sequence comes from Cucurbita maxima, assembly GCF_002738345.1. NCBI lineage: Eukaryota > Viridiplantae > Streptophyta > Magnoliopsida > Cucurbitales > Cucurbitaceae > Cucurbita > Cucurbita maxima. Next base: position 2,213,835 of record NW_019272045.1, read on the forward strand.
TAATTTATAAAATATTCATTAGTTTCCTTTAATTTTTTTTTTTTAAAAAAACTTATTACTCATGAATTTTTAAAAATAATATTATTAAAAATAATTTATGAGGTGTCATATACATAAAAATGTATTAATATACAAGCACAATAATAATATATATATTATTTTTTTATTTACCATTTCTTTTTAAGTTGAAGAATATAAATTTTAAATGTTTAATGAGATTTTTTAATTGCTATTCATAATTTAAGATATTTTAGAAATAAAATATTAACCGATTTCATCTAAAATTATTTATATATATATTTAAGTTCAGACAGTATTATTGAAACTTTTGAAATTTTAATAATATTTTTAGATCGGATATATAATTTATGGGTTTTGTTGATTGAACTTTTTTAATAGTTTTTAGTATTATTTTTTATTATTTAAATTTAGAGTGAATTTTATTTTATGAATTATATTATTTTAATGTATTTCATTTTAATTTTCTATAAATTTGTGAATTTGATTTAAGGTCACTCTAAGGGTTATTATTTGTTTCGGTCCTCTTATGTATTGCTGACAGATTTATCGTTCTTAAAACATGTTTATTAAGAAGGTTTTCACACCCTGATAATTTGTAAGATTTAACCACCGTACATAATGATCCGTGTTAAAATAAACTGAATTATACTTACATGTTTTATGTTTGGTTCACAAACATCATAAATCAACCATAAATTAACTTCACTCCTCTCCGATCATCTCAAATAAATATTTTAACCCAATTTTTGTTAATCGTGTCAAATTTAAATAAAATGACGAAAAATGGTATTCCAGCTATAAATTTGAAAATAGTTGATAGTGTTAGACGAACACGACTCTCCATAATTGTATGATATTGTCTACTTTGAGTATAAGCTCTCAACTCTTATAGCTTTGTTTTGGGCTTCCCCATAAGGCCTCATGCCAATGGAGAGAGTTAAATTAGTCAATGTGGGACTTTCATCATCCAACACCTCCCCTCGAACAAAGTTAGTCACTTCGGGGAGGCTTGACTCCTCTTCTTTTGGAGTCATTTGTTCGACATTTGAGGATTTGTCAATCTATTGACATGACTAAGTTTGGGGCATGACTTTGATAACATGTTAAATGAACACAACTCTCCACAATGGTATGATATTATCACTTTGAGTATAAGCTCTTAGGGCTTTGCTTTGGGCTTCCCAAAAGACCTCATATCAATGGAGAGAGTATTCTTTGTTTATAAACTCATAATCATTCCCTAAATTAGCAGATGTGAGACTTTCATCATCCTAACTCATTTTTTTCACCACGTTCTTTCAATGATCTATTTAGACAAATGGAGAATACGTAAGTTCATTTAACCTGTGGGACCTATCTTGAACATGGTGAGAAATCTCTATTTAAATGAAAAATGAAGAACGAATTGAAAATGATGTCTCCTAATTAGCTAAAAGGAGCGGACGACAGAGATTATATATTATTAGATTTATTATAATATTTTAATAGAAATTAGATTAAAAAATAAAATTTATTTGTTCATTTTTAAAATAAAAATAGATTAAATTAATAAAGCTAAATTAACTAAGTAGTATGAGTCATAGAACTCTATAGAAGAAAATAGGAATTTTCTGTTGCGAGCCGCAAGAAATTCAGTCAGTAGTTGTAAAATTCGGCTACTACAAAGCTCTCGCGGGCCTCCCCATCTCCCCTTCTCTCTCCCTCGCAGGGTCTCACCGCCCCTTCAGAATTACCCCCGCCACCACCTACCTTCACCGTAAGATTTCGCTTTCTTTCTTCCCTTTTAATCGTTTTTTTTCTCCTCTTTAAATCATCATATACCTCTCTTTCAACCCCTTTTCTTGTTCAGCCTTCACTGCGCTTCGTTTTCTTAAAAGGGTATGATTATAATCCCTGTTTTCGTTCTGTGTATAGCTCATCAGGGTTATTGTCTGTGTTCTGTTTTCTTGTTTCGGTGAATCTGGAATCTGTTTGCTGTTGTTTTGATTCTGGGAATCCTAGGATTGTTGTTGTTGTTGTCTTGATTTTCGTTTTTTCTCCTACTGGGTTTGATTCTTGGACTGCTCACTCATGTGCTGTCTTTCCTGTTCATGTGGAAATACTGAATTTTCTTAGGGGATTGGATTGTGTCTTTTCCTTTTTCCCCATTTCTTGTGATGAATTTCTTGAATTCCATGGTTTTTCGTTTTGAATGGATGATTGATATCGAAAGGGGTTCTTACTTATGTTGAATTTTCAACTTCGATGAGCATTGGTGAGGAGAAGTGCCTCAATTTTCTTTGATTTAGGTGGATGAACGTAATTGACTATTTGGCAATGTAAATGGCATGTATTTTGGCCATTGGTTTGGCATACCCAAGCTGTTGTTCTTCATATCATTCTAAATTTTTTTCAGAAGTTAATTTTGCATTCTAACGCGAAAAAGCACGTTTACCCATTAGTGATATCAGAAAACACATTGCAATTAAGCTGTGTGAGTATCTTAATCTTTTCGCTTCGGTTTTCAGAGTATGGGAAGCAATGTTGTTGGTGAAACTACGAACTGTGGTGAGGCTGATGGATCTGAAACAACTATTGAGATTAAGATAAAAACTTTAGATTCAGAAACCTATACTCTCAGAGTGGATAAACAGGTTAATATTTTCACCTTTTCTTAGATCATAAAGAAATGTGGATTTAAATTTTATACAAGTTTTCTAGCTTCAATGAAGAGTTACATCAATATACAAGTAGATTAATTTTGTGTACTTGTATAGATGCCAGTCCCTGCATTGAAAGAACAAATTGCTTCTGTAACTGGTGTGTTATCAGAACAACAACGTCTTATATGTCGAGGAAAAGTTCTAAAGGATGATCAGCTCTTGTCTGCCTACCGTATCCTCTATCTGATCGGCTTTTGATATTCTTTGTGGTATAAACTGCTTTTTTTTGTGTAGGATTTATACTGAGTTGTAAAATAATTTGAACCTTGGAGCACCTTTTTGTAGCCTCTTAGTTTCCTACTAAAAAGAACTTTTAGATGCACAAAATTTCAGACCAAATTGGGTATAGGTGTATAGTATTTCTTATGAACTAAGATCACAAATAGCTTGAATCGCTGTTCAACTGCTAGTTCGTTCATTGCATGATCCTTTTTTTTTTTTTTGGTGATATTATGTAGTCTGCTTGGACTGTGGTCGGTAAATATGTTGTTTTGGATTAATCCTTTTGTGTACGGTAGATTTTCATACTGTGCTGCAAACTATTTAGTATTATGTATGTGAGATCCCACATTGGTTGTAGAGGAGAACGAAGCATTCCTTATAAGGGTGTGAAAACCTCTCCTTAGTAGATGCGTTTTAAAATCGTGAGGCTGACGGCGATACGTAATGGGCTAAAGTGGACAATATTTGCTAGCGGTGGACTTGGATTGTTACACATGGTATCAAAGGCAGGCACTGGGTGGTGTGTCAGGCCCCCAAGAGGGGTGGATTGTGAGATCCCACATTGGTTGGAGAGGGGAACGAAACATTCCTTATAAGGCTGGAAACCTCTCCCTAGTATATGCGTTTTAAAACCGTTAAGCTGACGGTGATACATAACGGGCTAAAATGGACAATATTTCCTAGCGGTGGGCTTGAGCTGTTACAATGTATCTAGTAGTCACTTGTTCTTTCAGTTGGAAATATATCCTTGGGTATTCCTTAATTGGGCACTAGACGTTGAAGATGGTCACACCTTACATTTGGTTGTCAGGCAACCTCTTCCCCTATCAGAGACATTGTCAAATCGTCCAGGTTCTGTCCGCTTCCATGCATTAGTATTCATTGAATTCATTCATTCACTTGTTTTTGTATATGTATTTCATTCATTTTCAATGCTTCATTGAATTCTTTTTATAACCCTTGATATGATTGAAAGAACCCTTGTAACACATCTCTTGAAAGCAAAATGTGCTACTTTCAATTGTTATAAAAGACTGAAGGCAACCTTGAGGAATATATCTAGGCATAACCACATAATTCTTAAGTACACTACTAAACTTGTACCCATTTGCACACTTTTAATGATATTTGATTGTCATACACAGTCAGATAGATTCAAATGAATGGACGAAATTTCTTGTTATGCTTCACCGCCTAGATCACTATAACTATGCTGCAAACTGACATGTTTATCATTTCTGTATCAACTAAATTTTGATTGCTGAAAGTTGTTTGCAGAGACTGATCCAAATTCAAGTACAAGTCGTGTTCATGGCAATCAGGTGGCTCCGGGTGTGGTGATTGAAACCTTTAGTATGCCTGTTCAAGGGGATGGTGCGTCCCCAGAAATCAACAGGGTTAGTCTATGGAGGACGAAGCTCTTTCAGGTCCTTAGTGTAGTATGTTTTAAGTGTGTAATTAAACGATATATTTTTGCTGCACAGATCGTATCTGCCGTTCTCAGTTCAATCGGACTTTCAACTTCTGGAACAGATGTTGTCAGGGTAAGCTTTCATTTAGAACTCTAGTCTCCTAAATTGTGTTCATTCGGTGCTGTCGTATGTACAATTCTGTCTTTCTCATCTGATTTGTGATGGATGCTGAAGGAAATTGACCAGCTAAGATCTGGAGAACGCGTGATTGCGGCTGGGGTGATAGATTTGAGCCAGCATCAATCTGGTGACGATGGCCCGAGGCCTCTATCTGATAGGTTTCATGGCACTTCTAGACATCCGTCAATTCCTTCTTTTGGGTCATTTCCTCCTCTTGTAAGTTGAGATTTTCTTTGGATATTTCCAAATAGTTAATATATCCAGGATTCTTATGGCATCTATACAAAGCTCTTGGACGATGTTGTTTACCACACTATTCTTGGGTGTTTATTATACTTTATTTCTACCTTCCACGAGTTGATTTTTCTGAAATTCATCTGGTTGACATAAATGGTAGTGATTCTTGGTGTTTGCAGGCGATTCCTGATTCTTTGACGACTTTGTCTCACAACCTCAGTAGTATGAGGCGTGATTTCGAAAATATTGGTTAGTTCAGTCCCGTCTGACAAGATCTTGTCATCGTATTGCAAGTCTCCTAATGTGTATAATTAATATTTGATTGTCGCGAAATGGTGTTGGCAGGCAGGGTCGGACGAAATAATTCTCAAGAAGCTAATACTCATGGGGCTGCTGAGGAAAGCAACTCTAATTCCTCATCTCGGCTGAGCACCACCCAAGAGAGCTTCCCTACTCCTGCATCGTTGGCTGAAGTCATGCTTTCTACTAGACAGATGCTTATAGAGGAAGTCTCGGCCAGCCTATTCGTGCGTTCTAAGCCATCTCGTGCTCACAATTAGTATGAAACTTTGGGATTATAAAACAAAAAAGTATAATGTCTTGGTCTTTACGGTCTGTCAAGCGTTTGCTGATCAGTCCTCCATTTATCAAATATTTCATTAAGGAGCTAGAACGTTTACGAGTTTATAGCTATGTCTTCTTTCGATTAAGAAGATGGTACAATTTAATTTTTTATGCTTATCTGCTGGTAGCAACTTGCAAGGCAACTGGAGAATCACAGGAACGTTACCGATCCTACACTACGAACGAATACCCAGTCTTCTGCATGGAGAAGCGGAGTTCTATTTAATAACCTAGGAGCATATCTTCTCGAACTCGGTCGCACTATGATGACGGTGCGAATGGGCCAAAATCCTGTATGATCTTCTTTTTCTTTCCCCATTGCTTCCTTTTAATTTCGATGGTTTCTTAATTTGATGTTCAACGTGCAGTCCGAAGCTGTTGTGAATGCAGGACCTGCAGTTTTTATTTCGCAAACTGGTCCGAATCCCATAATGGTTCAGGTCTTATTTTCACACCTTGCTGGAAAGTCGACTGTTTTTCAGGTTCGAGATTATATTCCCTTCTGCTGATAATAACTTCTATGAACAGCCTCTTCCCTTTCAACAAAATGCAAGCGTTGGTCCAGTTCCCATGAGAGCCATGCAGCCTAGCTCTGCACTAATTCATGGTCTTGGTTCTGGATTTCTCCCAAGGCATATCGACATACAAATACGAAGAGGTGACTTTCAAACTTCGCCTTCCTTAACTGTTCTTCCTTTTTTGACTGATCTAGAGTTGCCGTATTTACTTCTACTTATTTCAAGGTTCATCGACTACGGCACCAAACGGTAATCCAGAGGAACAACGCAGTGGAGCTCAGCAGCCTTCAGAGCAACAACGAGCAGCCAGAGGCGCGAGCGAAAATCCTACCAGTCAAGCAGCCCCTAGCGCGAGCGAGGGCCCAAGTATGGGTAGAGAATCTGGAGTGCGAGTAATGCCAATTAGGACCATGGTTGCAGCATTACCCGGAACCTTTAGCCACTTACCTTCAGATTCTTCTGGTAATTCAATTGGGTTGTACTATCCTGTTCTTGGAAGATCGCCTCACCCTGATTCAGGAAATGCAAGGCCTGATCTTGGAAGTCGGGCTTCATCAGAGCATCGATCTTCTGACCTCCAGAGTGATCAGCATACAATGCTCGAATCTGTTGCGGAACAGCAAAATGTAGAAGAAGCTGCAAGAGACGGTAATCCTATTAGTATGAGGCGTTGAATAGGTTAATTTATTTAAATATATTGTGAGATCCCACATCGGTTGGGGAGGAGAACAAAACACCCTTTATAAGAGTGGAAACCTCTTCATAGCAGACACGTTTTAAGAACCTTAAGGGGAAGCCCGAAAGGGAAAGCCCAAAGAGGACAATATCTGCTAGCAGTGGACTTGGACCGTTACAAATGGTATCAGAGCAAGACACCCGGCGATAGGCCAGCAAGGAGGTTGTTTCCCGAAGGGGGGATAGACACAAGGTGGTGTGCTAGTAAGGACGTTGGGTCCCACATCGATTAGATAAAGGAACGAGTGTTAGCGAGGATGCTGGGCCCTGAACGGGGGTGGATTGTGAGATCCCACATCGGTTGGGAGGAGAACAAAACACCCTTTATAAGGGTGTGGAAACCTCTCCTTAGTAGACCGTTTTAAAAACCTTGAGGGGAAGCCCGAAAGGAAAAGTCCAAAGGGGACAAGGTTAGCGGTGGACTTGAGCCATTACATATATCGAACTGACATGTTTAACAACTTTGTACGCCCATAGCTCTCTAAAGATTATAGTATTGATATCGATATCTTTTGTACAGATGGGACCCAAAATAACATGGAATCTGAAGTACATGTTCCAAGCACCGTTGTCCAGTTTCTTCAAACTCTCTTTCCTGGTGGTGAAATCAACATTGAAGACGGTAGTTTCCAGGAAATTAGTGGTTCTGCTGTAAATGTACAAGAATCAGAACCAAGAACTACTGGTGAAGGAATGTTTTTGTCCAACTTTTTTCACCAAATCATGCCATTCACATCTCGACGAGGCAACGAATCAAATGTGCCTTCAGGAGAGGCAAACGCTTCCGAGTGTCTGAACATTTCAGATTCGTCTGCACAAGTAAGAACTTCTGATGAGACGAACTCTGGTCTTTTTGTTGCTTTGCCGATTTTTTTCGAGCCGGGGTTTTATCTACAAAAGATTTAAATGTGGGTTTGTTGCAGGTTTCATCAAATGGGGATGCTGAGACGTCACGCAGACGAACTGATGGTGAAGCAGGTGCTCCAAGTTCGAAACGTCAAAAGGTACGCTTGCTGTAAAACTTTGTTCCATACGTGCATTTCACCAGATAATATTGTTTTAATCCGACTCTTGGTTTGGTAATATAATACCTGTTATATTCATTGGTAATATAATGTAAAAGAACTTGGGATCGTTCATCTCTTCCTTCAAGATTGAGATGAGTCGATGTCAGTGTGAAAACACTTCCTGACGTCGAATTCCAAAAACCAGCAAGAGGTTCCCCACTCTTCTTTGATCCGTCTTAGGGTCGAGTGGCGGCCTCACCCCGAGTGAAAGTGCGATGTGTCTGGAAACTAGGGATGGTAAACGGATTCGAGTATCATTCTGATCACCTCTTTCATAATCTTTTATATGTTTTACATTTCCCTGTTGCAGAAAGATTGAGATTATGGGATCTTTATCTGAAACGCACCTCCAAACTTCTTGGAACACTACCACGAAGCAGAATCAATCGTGGAAGCACTCTACACCTCCAAACTTCTTGGAACACTATTTCGTTCTCGTTCTTGCTCTTCAACCCCCTGGCCCCACCTTGTACGATACCGTGTGAAATTCCTATTTTACCCCTTGCCTCGTCGCCCGCCCCCTCGCCCAGCTTGTGGAACCCAAGTTGGAAAAGAAGTGAAAGAAAGCATTCTTGAAACTATTAGCTGATATGCAGCAGGGTGTGCTCTGCTCCAGTTGAGTTTCATAATGTTTTTTCAGTTAAGAGAGCGCCAACATTGATTTTCCCTTTGCATTTTTACCTTTTTTCAAGTTACAATTATGATATGGAAAAGAAGTGAAGTAATTGCACAGAAGTTTGTATCCATTTTGCATTTTTAGTTTATTATCTATCTTCTTATATGTCAATTGGGAAGAACCTACACGATCTCATCGTTTGGTTGTCGAAAATCTGTAATTGTCTTGTTTATTGGTGAAGATGGTCGAGATATTTATTTGTTAAAGATACTTGGGTGATCGAGTTAGAGGAAAATAACGAGTGGATTCTATCCAAACACCTTTTAAATTGTTGAGACATATTTTTGACCAAAACTATCTTTAACGAGTGTGTAGAGTTGCCAAGTTTGGTGAGCTTATAGGATTCACTTCTTCAACGTACTCTAAGGTCATCGGATGCCTTTAAGGTGGGGATATGATCGGATGAGTTGAGATGGATGTTATGGGTTATCTTCGTCATTTTAATCAAAATTTTAATGCAGCTTTGAATCTATATAACCATTATATATATATATATATATATATATATATATATATATATATATATATACCACTTGTCACAATCGCACTCTTACGATAGTGAGACAATCATTGTACGACACTTAATCTAACCTAGTAAACAAATTAATGTTGCATATGTTGAGCCTCGAGTCACGTTTGCGAGAACGAGTAAATTCATTTGAGAACGATAATTAAAGAAAGCGTAAGCAAATAAAGAAATACTACTGCATATATATATAAATTTAACTTAAAAAATCATAAACTAATATTATTTTTTAAAAGAAAAAATATTATTTAATTCACATTATTTAAAAGTAGGCCCATTTACATGTATAGGCCCAATTTTGCTAATAAGCCCATTTTGTTGTCCCGTCTACTCTATAACTCTCTGAAACAGGTTTAGGGTTTCTTCCAGTAATCAAAGTCTCCTCCTTCGGCCGCCTGAGCAAACCAGAACTCGTGCTCTCTTCAGAAGTTCAAATCATGGCGGAACAGGTTTCCATCCAATCGACGGCTTTCACTTCTTTTTTCAGTTCAAACCTTCTTTGTTTCCGTTTTATTGTCTTCAGCGTTCTGTATCTGAACTCTTTGTTCTTTTTCTGCAGACCGAGAAGGCGTTTTTGAAACAGCCCAAAGTTTTTCTCTGGTAAACGAATTGATATACTTTTCTATGTTTGATTTAGTACGGCATCTGTTCAGTTCTTATTTTTTATTGTTTGCTGTAATCCTGATTTTTTTTCTGTTTTTCGGATTAGTTTTTTGTGGTTCTCTTTCCTGATTTAGTTATTGTTCTGTTTCGATACAAAATAGCTCCAAAAAGCTTGGGAAGGGAAAGCGACCTGGAAAGGGCGGGAACCGTTTCTACAAGAGTATTGGATTAGGATTCAAGACGCCTAGGGAAGCCATTGAAGGTTCTATCTTCGTAATCTCTGATTGCTTTGTTTGTTGGTTTGCTAATATGAATGTGTTTAGTTCTTTAAACGTTGGTAGCTAAACGTACTGTTTATTCTGAACTGGTTGTTTTCCGCTATAGAATTTACACTTTGTGCTTTTATCACTGGTAACAAACAATGTGCTGTGATCATTTTAATCTGGTTTGAGCTTCATTGGTATCTTCGTTTCCAATAATCAGTAATGCTGTAGAATGGGTGGTTGTTTCTGATAAACAACGTATGGTAAAAGCTTTATTAGCTGTAATGTTGATGATTTTATAACCATTCTATTAATAGAATGGGTATGGATGGTTGAAAAAAAGAATTTTAAATCCTTAGAGCATCATCAATTATACTATGTACCATATGCAACTTTAGTAAGGTCCAATATTTAGGTGTATCTTGCTCCCCTGTTCTCTGAATTGTTGCTGGAAATAAGGATTATCCAGTGAAAAGGAGAACGTCTTTGCTTCGCAATGATAAGTATTTACAATTCTGTTGTGTTCATGCAGGAACGTACATTGATAAGAAATGCCCCTTCACTGGAACTGTCTCTATTAGGGGCCGCATTTTAGCTGGAACTTGCCATAGTGCTAAGATGGTCAGAACCATTATTGTCAGGAGGAACTACCTACATTATGTCAAGAAATATCAGAGGTACTTCCCAGATCCCCCTCCCACCACCACACCACCCGATTTTTCTCTTCATGATTTTGATGTATTGTTTTTCTCGTCTCCCTCAGGTATGAGAAAAGGCACTCCAACATTCCTGCCCATATTTCTCCTTGCTTTCGTGTGAAGGAGGGAGATCATGTTATTATTGGCCAATGCAGGTACATCAAGATATGATAAATTCTACCCCTTGATCCTCGTGATATGATAAATTCTTCCCATTGAGTCTCACATTTTTCCTTTGAATTTCAGGCCATTGTCAAAGACAGTAAGGTTCAATGTGTTGAAGGTCATTCCTGCTGGATCCTCAACTGGGAAGAAGGCGTTTGCTGGAATTTAAATTATTTAGGCTTCTGCTTTTGATACCAAAACAGCATGAAAGAACTATTTAGAGTTGTTGTAGGCCATATTTGATTCAAGAGGGTTTTGAAGACTTGGCAGTCTGGATTTTGGTATCAATATGGACTGTTTTATTCTGTTCTTTTTGTTTTCATGTCCCGTATTATTTCTAGTAAATTTGGGGGTTTTGAAGGTACCATATTCTCCTGGTTGTCAGATCATATCAACAAACTTGTTCTAGCAGGTTTTTGGTCTTGTTTTTCCATGTCGACTTATTGTGAAATGCTGGTCTTGCTTTTGCATTGTTCCTTAGAGTAAATAATATGTTTATGACACCAAATTTCTTGAGTCGATTAGGCAATCTCAGGGATTAATGTTCAAGTAATATGTTAAGATCCTCCACTTTCTTCTAGGTCTCTTTTGCTTTTCCGCAGGGAAAGTTGGGTTAGAAATGCAACAAAATAACGAGGCATCTATTTCTTCTGAGGTTGCCTTGGTCTATAAAAGACTTGCTGACTTATTGGACTCCAAGGTAAGGTTGGAATCCTTATTCTTTATAATCACTTTAAGCTTTGTTTTTGTGGCCCATTTATGTTGCTTGTTGTTGTGGATATAGATTCTTGTTTGTTATTATCAATGCCTTTCCAAACATCTCAATCTCTTTCCAAGGCTTAGTCTTGATGCCTATTTATCCCATTCCATCTGATTGCTACAATTTTGTTGCCTCTTGATATATCCAATTGCATTAGATTAGAACATAGGTTTTCGTAGACGTTCGTGAAGAACGTTTATTCTATTCAGGTCGATCTCTTTCCATCTCATTGCTACAATTTTGTTGCCTCTCGATTCATACAATTGCCGTTAGATTAGGACATAGGTTTTTTTTTTTTTTTTGTATGTGTGGGAAGGAAGATGTTATTCTATTCACGTCGAAATCTTAGTGATGAAGTGACATGATTTGGTTTCTTGTCGATCTTGACGGGAAAGGGTGGAAATGACTATTTTATGGAGCAAATTCTAAACGAAGATCGAAATTGAAATAAGAATGAAAAATCGTAAGATTAAACTTGTAGGCCATGTCATGTCGTTTAGTATAAGAAGAAAATAGATTAATTTGCCGAACTCCTATAAAAATTTCAATTAAATTTCTATTACTTTTTATGCCATTCAATTTAAGTTCAAATTCGTAACTCAACTATTAGGTGAAGATATATTTTATATTGCATGAAATATGGAAGCAAAATGGACCACTAACCCATGTTATTGTTGGATATTCACATCTTAAACCAACCAAAAATAATTTTAATTTTAATTTTCAAAAATAAACTCTGAATATTGTATCTGATTTATAGGTTATTTTTTTTTTTAAAAATTGCATTTATTAAATTTTTAATCTTAATGTATAAACTCTTAATATTGTATCTGATTCATAGGCCATTTGTAATAAATTTATGCATTTATTAAATTGAAATGCATTCATTAATGAAAGTTTATTTATTTATTTATTTATTTTAATTAGGTCATTTTCATTCCACATCTCTTTTTGTCACAATTATTGCTATTTAATTAGTAATTCTAAATAAATATTAATTCAATAAATATGTTATTAATTAATATTAATGGGAACTTTTTTTTTGGTAAATATACAAGTTGTAATTTGTCATATTTAGGGGGTTTTGTCACTTTTTTTGGGAACTTAAAATAAATAAATAAAAAGAAAAAGAAAAAATAAAATAAAATTGAGGTTAGTGATTGTGTTGCGTGGCCCTATTTGGCAAAATTCTAAGTGTGAACAGAATCAAAATTTTATTATTTTCTTTATTTTAAGAATATTTCTCCTTTCAATTAATCCTTACTAATAATAATATTATATATTTTTAAAATATCTACTTAAGTCTTTATTAGTCACTAAATTTTAAATATTCTGTTAATATAATTAATGGGAAATTTGAAATTTTATTAATATGATACACCAACCAACAATAAATGATAAAAATAATTCATTATTTATTAAAATGTCAGATATTTGAATTGGAAATAATAATATTATTTGAATTTATGAATGGAAAAGAAAAAGAATGTGTGAATTAGGTTCCTTTCTAAGTCCTCATGTCATGTAAAGGTAGCTATCACCATTGATGCCTATTTCTAGGGATGCAATACCTACCATTCATCTCTTTGCTTTGTAGAGAGAGAAAAGAGGAGAGAGAGAGAGAGAAAAGAGGAGAGAGAGAGAAAGAGGAGAGAGAGAAGAGAGAGAAGAGGAGAGAGAGAGAGGGTTGATCAATGTTCTTGCCAACTAATGATTCAAGGAATGTGAAACATGCAGCTCAAATAATAAATTTAATGACTCCCCCATTTTTAAAAACTCACAGGTCAAGATCATGGACACCTATATATATATATATATATCAACTTGATGCGAGTCAAAAATTAACTATAGGGTTGAGTTAAAATATATGTGATCGTGAGACTGAGATTAATCTGTTGACGAACACGACTCTTCACACTTATATGATATTGTCCACTTTGAGTAAGCTCTCATGACTTTGTTTTTGGCTTCCCCAAGAGACCTCATACCAAATGGAGAGAGTATTCATTGATTATAAACCTATGATCATTTCCTAAATTAGTCGACGTGGAACTTTCATCGTCCAACATAATCAACATCTATGACTTTAAGGAGAAACATGGTCGAACCATCTCCTAAGTCTACAAAGGGCCAAACAAGCCATTAAATCGAAAATAACCAAAGGGAATTCATGAACGTGGTTGATGAGAATGAACAAAGAAAAAAGTCAAAATTGGCCTCGAAACCAACAAGATTTTCATTTCATATTAGAATACTAGAGTATACGTTACAAGCTCGAACTATATTTCAGTGCATGCAACCGATACTTACTTTCTTTCACCTTACGTTTCTCTCGAACTTACTTTTAAGATATTATAATCTCTACGGGAACTTTTTCATCATTATCCTTATCAGACTCCAATGGCCAAACTTTATGTCTTTAAATTAAAAGGGGAAGAAGGCAAGTTTCTTGAAAAGTTAAAAAGAAATTTAAATTGAATTTACAAACATTGAACATTTCCCAATTTAAAGGAAAATTTTCAATTATAAAAATTTGGAAATTAAAAACAATTCGTCTCTGTTTTGTTGTTTAATTCTGTTTCTCACTGTTTTTCATGCTCAAATCAGGGTTTTCCCTTTCAATTTCTCTGAACCCATTATACATATTCTCAGAATCTTCTTCTCCCTCCATCATTTTCCTCTCATTCTCCCTCTCTTCCCTCTCTTTCTCTCTCTAACTTTGTGCTTTCTTCTGTTTCTTTGGATACCCACCTATTGCAAGTTGAACCCGAGCCACCCAACTCCTCACAGCTTTTTCTTTTGGTATTTTATCGTCATGTGTGTGACGGATTCCGAGCCGGTTGGGGCTGAGAGGGCGCCTTCTGGGAGTACTAATACCAAGCCATGGCGCATGCATTGTGAGTTTTTGGAGACCCAGATGGGGAATCCTGATCAGGAGCTTGATCTTGGTGGAACCAGCGACCTAACCCGTTCTGGGAATTCTTTTCCTGTATGAATCTTGCTTCCTTTTTACTCATTTCTATGCTTTTGAGGGATATTTTGTTAGATTCGTACTGGGTTTTCCCCCTTTTTTGTTGGGTATTTGGTGAAATTTTGTGAAGAACTTGTTTTGTTGTTCTTTCTTTTGGGGATTTCTCTGATGGGATTCCTTGGATTTCACTGAATGTAGCTGATATGAATCTGGTTGGATTTCACTGTATGGTGTTCTTCACTGATTTGAGCTCTGTTCTCTGTTTATGTTGGTTTGATCTGATGGGTTCTTCTCTGTTTCAATTCCAAATTTGTTTGAGAACATGAAAGTATGGTTCACTGTAATTGATTTGAAAGTTCTATGATTCAGGAACAGCTACTTTTTGTCGTTAATGTGCTTGTTAAAAGATGTTACTTTAGTCCTTTTATGTTGTAATTGAGGTTCCATTGTCGAGTTTCTAAAGTTTTTAGCATGAATTTCTTGTTTCTGTAGCTTGTACAATTCCTACTTTAGTTTATGGTCCCTTGGTATGGACGAAAGGAGAGGATAAGGGAGAAAAACCAACGAGGACGGTTGTTGTGAGATCCCACGTTGGTTGGAGAGGAGAACGAAACATTCTTTATGAGGGTATGGAAATCTTTCTATAGTAGACGGGTTTTGAAACTTGAGGGGAAGTTCGGAAGGGAAAACCCAAAAATAATAATATTTGCTAGTGGTGGGCTTGAGCTGTTATAAATGGTATCAGAGCCCGACACTGGCGGTGTGCTAGCGAGGACACTGGGCCCCCAAGGGGTGGATTGTGAGATCCCACGTAGGTTGGAGAGGAGAACGAAACATTCATTATAAGGGTGTGAAAACCTTTCCCTAGTAGACATGTTTTAAAATCTTGAGGGAAGCCCGGGAGTGAAAGTTAAAAAGGACAATATTTGCTAGCGGTGGGCTTGAACTGTTATAAATGGTATTAGAGGCAAACACTGGGCGATGTGCCAGTGAGGATGTTGGGCCTCCAAGGGGGGTGGATTGTAAGATTCCACATCGGTTGGAAAGGAGAACGAAGCATTACTTATGAGGGTGTGGAAACCTTTCCCTAGCATAAACGCGTTTTAAAACCTTGAGAGAACATTCTTTACAAGGGTGTAGAAACCTTTCTCTAGTAGACGCGTTTTAAAACCTTGTGGAAGCCTGAAAGGGAAAGCCCAGAAATGACCATATCTGCTAATGGTGGGCTTGGGTTGTTATAAGTGGTATAAGAGCCAGACACCGGGCAATATGCTAGCGAGGACACTAGACCCCCAATGGGGTGGATTGTGAGATCCCACATAGGTTGGAGAGGAGAACGAAACATTCATTATAAGAGTGTGAAAACCTTTCCCTAGTAGACACGTTTTAAAATCTTGAGAGGAAGCCCGGAAGGGAAAGTTAAAAAAGGATAATATCTGCTAGCGATGGGCTTGAACTGTTATAAATGGTATCAGAGTAAAACACCGGGAGATGTGCCAGCGAGGACGCTGGCCCCAAAGGGGGGTGAATTGTAAGATCCTACATCGGTTGGAAAGGAGAACGAAACATTACTTATGAGGGTGTGGAAACCTTTCCCTAGCATAGACGCGTTTTAAAACCTTGAGGGAAACATTCCTTACAAGGGTGTAGAAATCTTTCTCTAGTAGACGAGTTTTAAAACCTTGTGGGAAGCCCGAAAGGGAAAGCCTAAAAAGGACAATATCTGCTAACGGTGGGCTTGGGCGGTTATAAATGGTATCAGAGCCATACACCGGATAGTGTGCTAGCGAGGACGTTGGCCCCCGAGAGGGGTGGATTGTGAGATCCCACATAGGTTAGGGAGGAGAACGAAACATTCCTACGCATTTTAAAACCTTGAGGGGAGATCCGAAAGGGAAAGTCCAAAAAGGACAATATCTGCTAGCGGTGGGCTTGAGCTATTGTAGTTGTATTTATGAATTCTACTTAATAGGACCTTTTGTTGAACGATAGAGTTGAATTTTTTTGCCCAAGTACACATCTCTGTAACCTTGACTTGGTTCACTTGTCCCTAAAAGCATCTTGTTCGTTGATATGAATCCCTTCCCTGAATTTGAATACTCGTGTAGCTGAATCGATATGATAAACCTATAGATATTCCTAGTATCACGTCTATTGAAGCCTCTAGATGGGGTTCCTTCGGTTCTCCGTTAGTCATTAATGCCGCTCCTTGAAGAGCGCCATTGTTCAAACTTTGTCGATGCAGAAAGTGGCAACGAACCCATCTAACTTGGTGATTGTTCGTTTCTCTTGATTCATGTAGCTCGAGAGCATTTCCGAGGACGCTGCAGTGGTAGACAGGAAAGAGAGCCCATCTACTTTTGTTCCTGCGCTTAGATCGGGAGAATGGTCCGATATCGGAAAGCGTCCGTATATGGAGGACACTCATGTATGCATTCAGGACATGGGTAAGAAGTTCGGGTGTAGCTTTGTCAACGAGGAAGCGGTCTCCTTCTATGGTGTAAGTTCATAAAACTGATGTTATTTTGACTTGGAATCTTCGTATGCAAAACGAATACGACCCCGACAGAGAATGAGAACATTAGAACATTAGTATGTTGTGTCGTCCATGGAAATAGGATATGTTATTCAAAACTAATGTGCTTTTTGATAGTTATTTCAGCATCTGAATCTTATCCCCCCCCACAAAAGAAATCCAAGAAATTTGGAAGCATTGGGTTGAGGAATATGATAGCGTTTTTCATTAATTGAGTATAGGAGTTGGTTAAGAATTTAGTATCTATAAACTTATCCAAATTTTACTTACATACTAGTTTTACCAATTATAGTAATTTACCTTCTTCTATAACTATCTATCGTACATAGCTTTACTAAATATGTTTGAGAAAGGAACGAAAAGGAACGAGTGTCTGCAAGTGAGGACACTGGGTCCCGAAGGGAAGTGGACTATGAAATCTCATATCTGTTGGAGAAGGGAACTGGATTGTGAGATCCCAAGCTGGGTCCTGAAGGGGAGTGGATTCTGAGATCTCATGCTGGGTCCTGAAGGGGATTGGATTGTGAACTGGGTCTCGAAGGGGGAGTGAACTATAAAATCCCATATCAGTTGGAGAGGGGAACTGGATTGTGAGATCTCATGCTAGGTCCTGAAGGGGAGTGGATTGTGAACTGGGTCTCGAAGGGGAGTGAACTATAAAATCCCATATCAGTTGGAGAGGGGAACTGGATTGTGAGATCTCATGCTGGGTCCTGCAGGGGAGTAGATTGTGAACTGGGTCTCGAAGAGGAATGAACTATAAAATCTCATATCGGTTGGAGAGGGGAACTGAATTGTGAGATCTCATGCTAGGTCCTGAAGGGGAGTGGATTGTGAATTGGGTCTCGAAGGGGAATGAACTATAAAATCCCATATCGGTTGGAGAGGGGAATTGGATTGTGAGATCCCATGCTGGGTTCTAAAGGGGAGTGGACTCTGAAATCCCACATCTATTGGAGAGGGGAACTGGATTGTGAGATCCCACATCGATTGGAGAGGGAAACAGGTGTAGAAACCTAATTGATTGTGAGATCCCACGTCGGTTCTGAAAGTGAAAGTCAAAGAAGACAATATCTATCGCAGGTGGGCTGAAGCCTGAAAGGGAAAGCAAAAGCGAAAGAGGACAATATCTATCTGTCAGCGGTGAGCTTAGGCTGTTACATGACTAATAACCCAACAACCTATAGTGGTAGCCAAATTGAGGACGAGGTAATGCGTTTCGATTGGTAGTGGATAAGCCCTTGGTCTGTTTGAACATATGCAAATTGCACAAGTGGGGAAACATTGGCTTGACGGGTTTGATAGTCGGGTAACGGGAGGCCTGAGATTTTACATGGATGTTGCAAACCCCGTTTCGCTCCTGTAATTGGAATCAACCGATCTCTCGGGTTTGTTGGTAGAGCTAGTTTTCGTTGCTCGTCTCCAGCCATATATAAAAACAAGTACATTTGGTTCGACGTAGTTTTATCACTCTGTTGGATTAGATCTAGCCATGAGGATGGCAACTTCTGATCTTTAGCTTATCATGAACAAATAGGTATTCGATGGTCACGGAGGAAAAGGCGCTGCACAATTCGTTCGTGACCACTTACCAAGAGTCATCATCGAAGATTCCGACTTTCCTTTAGCGCTTGAAAAAGTGGTCACGAGGTCGTTTATGGAGACCGATGCAGCTTTCGCTAGATCTTGCACTCTCGAAACATCTCTATCTTCAGGCACAACTGCACTGACTGCAATGATATTCGGAAGGTACTCGTTTTCACTTTCGTTTACACCGATTTCGATCTTCTCGTTTTAACAATCGTCATCATTTCAAACAGATCTTTGCTTGTAGCAAACGCTGGCGATTGCCGAGCAGTGTTATCAAGACAAGGGTGTGCAATAGAAATGTCTAAAGACCACAGACCATGCTGCACAAAAGAACGCAAGAGAATCGAGGCCTTGGGCGGATTCATCGACGACGATTACCTAAACGGACTACTTGGGGTCACTCGTGCGTTAGGAGACTGGCATCTTGAAGGAATGAAGGAAATGAGCGAGAGAGGTGGACCGTTAAGCGCCGAACCCGAACTTAAACTAATAACATTGACGAAGGAGGAGGAGTTTTTGATCATAGGGAGCGATGGAATATGGGACGTGTTCACAAGTCAAAACGCTATCGACTTTGCTCGTCGGAGGCTCCAAGAACACAACGACGTGAAGCTTTGCTGCAAGGAAATAGTAGAAGAAGCCATAAAGAGAGGAGCCACGGACAACTTAACAGTGGTGTTGGTTAGCTTTCATTTGGAGCCACCTGAGCCTGTGGTGTTTCAGAGGCCAAGATTTAGACGAAGCATTTCAGCTGAAGGGCTTCAGAACCTGAAATTTCTGCTAGAAGGATAGAATTTGGCCAAGGTTCGATACCAAACCAATGTATTTTGAGCTCTTTTTTCCTGTGGAATTTTATATGGAATAGAAAGGCAATTAGAAGCTTAAACACAAAATATTTGGAATTGTATAATTATACTTCCTTTTATTTCATTCTCTTTGCTTAATAATAATGCAAAATTTATCCCAAATTCGACGAAATATATCGTGTTTATTGTCTCTATTTAAGACTTATGTCCGAACCTATCAAATCTATTGTTAGGAATCACGACTTTTCGAGCTCTCGTGGCATTGCTTCTCCTTAAACAAAGTACACTTTAGAGCTTCCCCTGAGGCCTATGGAGCCCTCGAACTTTGTTCGATACTTGAGTCACTTTTGACTATACTTTCGAGGCTCACAACTTCTTTGTTCGACATTTGAGGATTCTATTGACATGGTTAAGTTAAGAGCACGACTCTGATACCATGTTAAGAATCACGACTCTCCATAATGGTATGATAGTGTTCACTTTGAGCATAAACTCTCATGACTCTACTTCGGGCTTCCCCAAAAGGTTCATACCAATGAGATCATTAAATATGTTTAGCCAATATGCTTTATTCAAACCCACAACCGAAAGTGCTCACTTTTGACTACGAATTCCAATCGGCTCTCAAATCCCTCCGCTAGTAGATAGTGTCTACTTTGGCCTATTACGTATCGTCGTCAGCCTCACAATTTAAAATGCGTATATTAGAGAGAGGTTTTCACGCTTTTATAAAGAATGTTTTTTTTATTCTTCCACCGATGTGAGATCTCGTATTAAAGTTTATTTTTTATTGATAAAATTATTGAAGTGGTGTAATAGTGATATTTAAAGATCTCCAATTTGTATTTTGGATTATAAAATGAATTAAATTGTGGAAAGCTGAATCATCTGAATCAGACCAAACTGATTTTATTCCATTTAATTTTAATCCTTTTGTAAAATGCTGACATGAGATTTCATTTTCTTATTTATTTACTTATATTTAATTATTTTTCAAATATTTCATCTTTTATTATTATTTTAATCAAAATGTAATTCGTTTAATCACTTTTAATTTTTTAATGGTTTCTCGTACATCTAATTTATTCGAATACTTTCTCGTTTGTTATTGAGCGAGAATAGGGTACCTACAACAAGGGCAATGGGCATTAGCTTGGAGCCAAGGGACCAAGCACATGGAGTGGAACTTGTGGGCGCATGGAAGATGGACCAGTGGCTCGGCCGCTCTGAACCTTTCGAGACAAACAGTGCACTCTTCTTGTTCGGAGGCTTTCCATTTCATTAGCTTCCCCCAACTGAACCTCTTCTTGGTTGTTGTTTCTTCCTTTCCCTTCACATTCTCTTTCTTCAACCTTACTTCTTCACTACTACTCTTCGTCCTATAATTCAAAAAGAAAATCAATAGATTTTTAACGTTAATTTTAAATTTGGCTATTCTCGTAGTTTGAACATGATTTAAAAGTTTTGAATTGGCTCTATTGCGATAATTTAGTAGAGCCTTGTTGTCTTCTTGTGTTATTAAATTTTTCAAGCAACTAATTCGTTAGTTGTCAGGATAAAATTATAGGGTCGAGTAAAAATGAACGAAAGTGAATTGGGTTTTTACGTGGCTATCAGGTATGGTTTAGAGACGATTTGTCAAGATACTAAATTCAAACTTTTCAAATCTATTTTTTTCTTCTTTTAATAATTAAAACAAAACATTTGACCAATTAATCCCTAAACTTGGTTACTTATTGCAATCAACTTCTTCAACTTTGTTTCGGGTTTTAATTATATCCTTAAACTTTTAATTTAATTAATTATCTTATGGGTTAACACGAAAACCCCAATTTATTGTCAATCAATATAGAAGACAAAAAAAAACAGTAAACGATAATAGTTTCAACACTTAACAAAGTTGAAGGACCTAATTGCTACCCGCTCCAATGATCGATAATGATTTTTATAGTTTTTATTTTCTTTACTTTCAAGTTTATTTAATTTTAGTTCAAATATGATTAAAATATTTTTAAAATAATATAATTTTTTAAATAAGAATAATAACAATTTATATGCTAATTAAACTATATAAACTAAAATTAAATATAACAACCTAACCCTAACCCTGCACCTAGCCCATACTATCTTGTTTAGGTTTTACTAGTCATATCTCCCTACCCGATAGTTATATGCAGTAAGCCGTTGTTTGATGATAGCAGACTTGCGATTGTGTAACACTCACTTTCCAGCAACAAGTGAGTTAAGTCTATTTGTTCTTGGATCGCCTACTGTCAAGTGACGTATGCTCGAGCCTTTGGCCTCGATTCAAGAAGAAGGTTTTAGAAAACAGAGGCAGAGAGATTTCGAAAGTAAGATTTGAAAAATTGAAATTGGTGTTATATGGGAATGTAAGCAAAAGACAATAACAATAGGTTACTGCATATAACTATCGGGTAAGGAGAAGTTGAACACATTTGCTAGTGAAAGGTTTCCACACTCTTTCTCCTCATAGTACAAAAATCAACTAAAATAATATTTTAATTCCTATTATATATATATGTATAAAGATGAAACAAAATTATGAAGAAATAAGGTGGTTCATGAAGAAATTACCTTGAATTCTCAGGTTTTCTGTGCGTTCTCAACCTCTCATCCAACCGTTCCTTAGCTTCCCTTGCAGCTTGCCCAAGCTTCTCGTTCTGGTAAGCGTGATTCGAAGAGCACCGTTGCTTATACAATTGAAATCATTCATCAAGATTTTCACGGGAAACAAACAGAAAATTCGAAGGATATGGATGGAATTTCTAGATTTGTTTTGATACCTGTGAAGAAGATGAAGTGAGGTGAAAATCACGGTTGCTTGTATACAAACAGAAGGAGGACCTTCTTGTGGATCCTAATTTCGCCGCCGTGGACGCCGATTCCGATGACGTTATGCTCTGGTGGAACCGCCGCCGTCTCGCGCATTCAACTCCAGGCAACATTCCAGCCATTGATCAACGAGTTTATTTAGATGAAATAAATTCGAAGACGATTTTGAGCAGATTTCGATTCAAAATTTGAAGAGCTTGTAAGTTTCAGCAGATTAATGAGAGCATAATTGCAGAAAAACAATGGAGTTCATCAGATGAAGAAAAACAGAGAGAAGATAACTTGTAAAATCCTCGAACACTCACCGATTTCCACTCAGAATCAGTGGAGTTCATCAGATGATGAAGAACAGAGAGAAGATAACTTATAAAATCCCCAAACACTCACTGATTTCAACTCGGAATCAATGGAGTTCATCACATGAAGAAGAACAGAGAAAAGATAACTCGTAAAATCCCCAAATATTCACCGATTTCAACTCGGAATCAATGGAGTTCATCACATGAAGAAGAACAGAGAAAAGATAACTTGTAAAATCCCCAAATACTCACTGATTTCAACTTGAAATCAATGGAGTTCATCACATGATGAAGAACAGAGAGAAGATAACTTATAAAATCCCCAAACCCTCACTAATTTCAACTCAGAATCAATGGAGTTCATCAGATGAAGAAGAACAGAGAGAAGACAACTTGTAAAATCCGCGAACACGCACTGATTTTAACTCAGAATCAATGGAGTTCATCGGATGAAGAAGAACAGAGAAAACATAGCTTATAAAATCCCCGAACACTCACTGATTTTCTCAGTTTCAGCAAATGAATCAGAACCACGCAGTTGCTGAAAAGCCAGAACGACAAAGAACAGAGAAAAACTCCCCAAATCCAGAACAATTCCAACTCAAAATCAATGGAGTTTCTCAGTTTAATCAAAATGAACCAAAATCCAGATGCGCTGTAAAAGAACAATTCCAATCGAAATCTCTCATTTCCAGCAACTCAAACAAGAAATCCAGAAATAGAAAAATCAAGAACACGAAGAACAAAATGAAAAGAACTGGAAAGATCGATCGAAGATGGGGAAATTGGAGCAGAATGAATTAAAATAAGGATAAAGAACGAAGGCCAACGGAGCATGGAAGTGATGAAGGTAATGGACAAAAACGGGTCCCCGCCATTGAAGGTGAGCGTAAAACGTACAATTATAACAACACGATTTTCTCAATCATTCCTCTCTCTCTCTCTCATGAAAGTAGTGAGAGAAAACAAGGAAGAGGAAGAAGGGAAGAAATTTCCTACAAAATTACAGACTAAAAGATAAAGCATAGTGGATCTGTGTGTATCTATTCTTTTAAGAAAAGAATATTATTTCAATTTTGCATTTAACCGTTACAATAGAGTCAGACGTTGTTCTCAAAGAGGATGAATTATGAGATCCTACATCTATTGTTAAAGGGAACGTAAAAACTTCTATCTAATAGACGTGTTTGTGTTTTAAAACCATGAACCCGATAGCCCTTTTAGGTCAAAGCAGAACTCGAACCTAGCCCTTTTAGGTGAAACCTCTCCCTAATTTACAATTTGCTTCTCTCTCTCTCTCGGGCAAGGTTTATTTAAATAGTGGTGTCCAGTGAACTCGAGCATAGCACAAAAGATAAGATACTCATTACTTGTAACGACTAAGACCCATTAGTAATAGATATTGTTCTCTTTCGGCTTTTCCTTTCGAGGTTCAGATATTGTCCTCGTTGAACTTTCCCTTTCGGACTTCCAGATATTGTCTTCTTTGGGCTTTCTCTTTCGGGCTTCCCCTCAAAGCTTTAAAACACGTCTGCTAGAGGAAGGTTTCCACACTCTCACCGCTACAGATATTGTTCTTTTTGGGCTTCTTCTCAAGGCTTTAGGGGAAGGTTTCCACACCCTCACCGCTAGCAGATATTGTTCTCTTTAGGGTTTTACTTTCGAGATTCTTTAAAACGCATCTGTTAGGAGAAGATTTGTACCCTCTTAAAAATTGTGGTTTGTT
Organism: Cucurbita maxima; assembly: GCF_002738345.1. Lineage (NCBI taxonomy): Eukaryota > Viridiplantae > Streptophyta > Magnoliopsida > Cucurbitales > Cucurbitaceae > Cucurbita > Cucurbita maxima. The sequence continues at coordinate 2,238,025 of NW_019272045.1, forward strand.
CTCGTGCCCAGTATATCACATCACAGTGCTTTTATTATTATTTAGGAATTTGTAAAATAAAAAACATTTATTATTATTATTTAATTATTTGTGTGGTTGTGGGCTTTGTCGCGTTAAAGCTGGGCCCAACAACATTTTAAGGAAATTGTTATTTTCGTAGTTCCGTTATTATACGAGGTTCATTGGTGACATTTCTACTCTTGTCGTTTTCTCGTTCATAGGATCCATCGATCTCCAAGACGTCTTCGGTTGAATCTTTACACCTAACTGTAAACCGTTCATACATTTATTCTAAAAAATTGAACAGAATTGTGTAAATCGTGATGTGAATAATGGATCGGGTTGACATTTTTAGTTGTGTCAATTTAAAAAATAAATATTTTATTTTAAATAATTAAAAAAATGAAAAACTCGATAATCTAACTAAAAATAAAGGGTTGAGTTGGGTTAGTTTGTGAACTCTATCTAAGTCGTCATTCAGGTCACCAACCCAACCAGACTGAAATTTCATGTTGATCCAAAAAATGTTTAATACATCTCAATTGAACCTATGTACACTTCTAGCACTGATACAGTAATGTCCCACATTGGTTGGGATAAGGGTGTGGAAACCTTCTCATAGCAGATACATTTTAAAGCTTTGAAGGGAAGCCGGAAAGGGATAGCCCAACTAACGGTGGATCTAGGTCATTACCGCTACTTCAACTTAATGAGTTTTAATTAAAATTCAAATTATTTATTCTACTTAAATAATTGGATGTATTTTAAATTTAATTAAAATTTAGTATTCTTTTTTTTAAATTTAGTATTTTAAATTAAAATTCTAATTTTGATTAATAAAGAAAATTAGAAAAATGCCATCAAAATTAGGTATGTGAAGGCCTAAACGAAGAATTATAACCGTACAAAGAAGAAAAGGCAACGACTCAAAGGCACAATTTAAACCGTGAGAGGTAGAATTACAAGGATACCCTTTTAGGTTTCATTATTGGTTCTTTACACATACATATTCGGGGGCGTTTTCGTAGTTTCACGCTCCACCTACGGAGTATATATAAACGCTCAAACCACTCCGTTTTCTTCCAGCACCATCATTATTATTTGATTTTCTCAGATTTCTCTTACAGCGTTTTTCAGTTACCATTATTCTCTCCAATGGACGATTCGAACGAGCATAAAGAAAATGCCTCACCGTCGTCTCTGAAGGCGAAAATCAAATCTTCTCTGTGTTTGTCCTGCTGCCTTCGTAGGCACCGGAACGGCCACCACCACCTTCAACGCCACCAACACCAACGGCGGATGTCGTTTTCCTCTGATGGAGATGTGCCTACTCCGCTCACGAGGTGTTCCTCTGCCAAGGATAAATCCAGATCTCGGGAGAGTCCTGAGTCTAAGACCGATTGGCGTCCGCATTTCATTTCGCGACTTGGCCTCCATTCTCGCCGTCATTCTTCTGCTTCCGTCGATTTTCACTACGATGCGCTTAGTTATGCGCTTAATTTTGATGAAGGATACGATGAAGGACATGTTGATGATGCGTTTCCGCTCAGAAATTTCTCCTCTAGGTTACCGGCTTCTCCGCCGAAATCAGAGCCGTCTTCCTCGGAGACGTCGAGGGAGATGACCACGGCGTATAGCTAAATTGCTAATTGATTTATTGGAGGCGTTTTGAGGCTTAATTCGCGGCCGATTGTAAAAATTATTGCAACGGTACGGTGTGGTTATACTTATGAACGACAAGGTTCCATGGAGCGGAAGCGATTGAATGCCAAAGGTAAATTTCCCCCAATTTTCGGTGTATAAATCGTCTGGAAATGCGTTTTGGTTTTGCATAACTTTTTATTCATCAAACAACTTATATGTATGCAATTGCCTGTGTTTATATAGCATATTCTAATTTTTCAACATAATTTTCATATTGTTCTTGTCTATATATATATATATATATGAAAATTGTACTTGTTTGAAGACTCTTTTGTTTCGTTAAGATTTCTTTAAAATTACTTGCTACAATAAAATTTTCAGAATTATGATTGATATTTAAACAGTTTTCCATTGTTTGAAGACGCTTTTGCCGATCTTACACAAATTTGTTTTATTTCTTAAGGAAATAAGTTCGCATTTTCTATTTCTACAGTAAGAAATTCATAAATAGTAACTTCTTGTATAGTGAAGAATGATTGAATTTTATTCAGTAAATAAAGAAATATTACTTCAATAATGAGTCGATCTTACTAAATAAATTATTGAATCACAACAAATAAGATATCACATCAATTAGTATTGATAATTAGTAATCTCTTAAATCATTAAATTGATGCGACTTGGGACTGACGTGGTGTGTTCATGGCTATTATTTCACATGTATGATCAATTATGACTCTTTTTCAATAATTATTAAAAATATGTATTTGATATTTAATATACTTTTAAAACTGAATCCAGGCTTATTTAAGAGTCTTCTTTTTATTTTTATATTTTTAAAACCGAAATAATTTTTTTAATTGAATTTATAATTTTTTTTATTCTCAAACTTTTAAAACACTTTTCAAAATATTGATTTTAGTTATAAAACTTTTTTAAAAAAATACTATTTTAATCCTCTCTATTTTTATGTAGGTTTTTATCTTTCCCTTTTTCTATTGTAAGTCCTTTATTTTCTTGAAACGCCACAAATAATAATAAATTATATAAAATATCTTTTTAACTTTGTAGAAAATAATCTAAATTTTTAATTTTAATAATATGTTTAAAGTTTTAAAATATATTTATTATTATTAAATAAATGAAAATAGTTGATAACTCAAAAGTCGGTTACAATTAGTAATTAAGCAAAAACTGTTTATGCATACTCCATCAAATCAAATAGAAAAGAAAAAAAAAAACTTATTACTATTTTTTAAAAGGACACTCTTTGGGTGTAATGATTAGGAAAGTCTTATATGAGGGGTTTATAATAAAAAAAAATATTATCTTTATTGGTGTGAGACTTTTACGTCTGCTAATTTAGAAAATGATTATAAGTTTATAAGCATGAGGCCTTTTAGAGAAGAAGCTCAAAGAAAGCTTATACTCAAAGTGGATAATATCATAATCCTGAGGCCTTTTGGAGGAGAAGCTCAAAGCAAAGCCACCAGAGTTTATAGAGTTTATACTCAAAGTGGACAATATCATACTCAAAGTGGATAATATCATAATCATGAGGCCTTTTAGAGGAGAAACTCAAAGCAAAGTCACGCTTATACTCAAAGTGGACAATATTATAGAGTCATGTCCTAAACTTAGCCATGTCAATACACTTAGCCATGTCAATACATGGTAGTCAATAGAATCTTCAGATGTCAAAAAAGTAACTCTGAGCCTTGAATGCATAGTAAAAATAGCCTCAATTAAAGGGAAAGTGGAGATGTCGGATGAAAAAAGAGAGAGTTTATGCTAAGGACAATATCATAAGTACATATCATTCCACCATTCTAACAATCAAGCACGAAACCAATTTCAATTTTCCATTCACTGTCGCCGAAGATCATGGTGAGTCTACAATGGAAGAATTTTCAATTTCTATCCATTATCATTCCCCTTGCCAGATTATTCCTTAAGCTCATTAGTAACGAAGAAAGAAAGAAACAGTCAATCGGAAAGCCAGATGCTGCCGAAAAGATTTCCATGGCATATTTCACAGAAATCAAGTACAAATTCAGAAGAAGACAAAGTAAAAAAAAAAAAAAAAAAAAAAAAAAAA
>NW_019272045.1:2242286-2265129 GCF_002738345.1 Cucurbita maxima
AAAAAAAAAAAAAAAAAAAAAAAGATATATATGTGCATAAACCAAAAAAAAAAAAAAAACAAACGTAAGATCGCATATCTTAATCACCAACTGTTCTCCAGACACAAAGAAGACCAAATTTCAATCCTCGCCATCTATATCACTGCAAATTGTAAAACACGACTCAAAACACACGAACGGATCCGATAACGTTTTTCAGATCACAGAAACATGGAAAAAAATAAAATAAAAAAGTCACAATTAAAAACCGCATCTCATCTCATCTCATCTGGTTACAAATGATTAAACATCTAGGGCAGAAAAATTGTAGAAAACAAAAGAATACGAAGAACGGAAAAATCAACTCCTGGTAAACTGAACAGGAGCGTCGTCGTCGTCGTCGCTCAAAGCGGCACCAGGCTGTGAGGACTTACCGACGACAGGGGAAGAGGAAGGAGAGGCGAGGGCGAGCGTCAAGCAACCTTCGCTCCAGGATCGGCGAATGGGATAGCAGACGGATTTGTACTTGGAATGGTAGCAGTGAGAAAGTTGACGGCGGGATTCGTGGAGAGCGCAGCCGCAGTTGCGGTGGTAGGGACGACGGTGGATCTCGGAGTCACAGCCGGCGATGCAAGCCTCGTAGACGGGGCGTAGGACGCCGTCGGCGGCCATGGAAGAACGAGGAGGAAGGAGAAGACCGACCACCACGTGCCCGGAAGGTGTTTGAAGAAAATCGTGAGAGAGAGTGACAGAGGAAGGGAGGGGAGGGAGTATTTATAGGCGCCAAAGAATGGGGAATGGAAAGAGATAGCGAAAGGGAAGGCCTGGTTCGTGGAGAACGGGGGAATAAAGAGGCGAAGGGCGTTGTTTTTTATAATTTATTATAAATATTAATTTATAATACTAATATTATAAATTAATTTATTAATTAATAAATTTAGCTAAAAAATATTAATATTAAAATTTTAGCTTAAAATAAAATTTATTTTATTTTCAAATTTCTAAATCTAATCTATAAAATTTCAATAAATCTTACCATTGGTCTTTATTAAAATAATATCCTAATTTTTATATAATAAAAAATGCTATTAAATATATTCATGAAATTTAATAAAATATTTTTTTATAAAAAAAAAAGTTAATTAATTTATAAAAAATATAGAAATGGAATTTAAATATATAAACTATATATTTTATTTTTTAAGTACTAAATTTTTAATTTTAAAATTTTAAATGTTAAATATAAATTTCAAATTTTATGACCGGGTTTCCTAATCAGTACCCACAACTCCTTGCCGTTTCACATGGAAAATGTGAGCCCACGTCCTACAGCCCATTAGATAAAGGAGAAGTCGTGCCTCCAATGAAAGGGACTATCATGGACCTAGGAGGTACTCAGTACACCCCTAGGTAAAATATCATATAGTCTCATATTGTCATGTAGAGGTAACGTCTCGTAGAGAGACATCGACCATTTGTAGTTCGGTTATTTAAATGGACGGATAATTTGTAATTTAATCTAATTGTTGGTTTAATTTTGATTTTGTTGTATTTACTTATCAATAACTTAATTTTCAATTTTTAAACTATTTTTAGAATAAAATTATAAAACAAATAAAAAAAATGCGCGTATAGAGACATTTTCTTTCTAATAGCTTATAATTATTTATTTTTTTATTTTATTTGATGTGACATTGAAATTAAGTTTGTCCTATATACGTAACATCTTTGTTAACTATGTAGCATTGTATTATTTCATTTTTTTTAAATATCTCTAGTCTTTCATACTGAAAATTTGTCACATCTAATATACTAATACGGATAAAATTATCGATAAATACTAAGCTATATAACGGGAATTACATTGTATTTTGACTTTTCGTCAATCAGTATATAAAATATATATTCTTACTTTATTTTCGTTGTCTTTCAAATAAAGACGTGTCACTGTTCTTTACTAAATACTCGGGTTTCACACACCATATGTACGAGGTTGGACTAAATTCTATCTTGCATTATCGATAAAGTCTGCTAAAGGATAAACAATCATCTACTATGATGACGTAAGGTGTTCGTTGGCTGAATTGGGTCGAGTTTGATCATTTTTTAGATCCAATCCAAATATTCGGGTTATTAAATAATGAACTCTGGGTTAGTTTAAGTTGTTCAAGTTGCCACATTGGCTAATTTAGGGAATGATCATGGCTCTGTAAACAAATAATAGATTTTCATTGGTATGAGACCTTTTCGGGAAGCTCAAAGTAAAGCCATGAGAGCTTGTGTTCAAAGTAGACAATATCATACCATTGTGGATATCCGTGATTCCTAACATGGTATCAAAGTCATGCCTTAAACTTAGCCATGTCAATAGAATCCTCAAATGTCAAACAAAGTATTGTGAGTCTCGAAGGTATAGTCAAAAGTGACTAAAGTGTCGAACAAAGGGTGCACTAGGTTCGAAGACTCCAAAAAAGGAGTCGAGCCTCGATTAAGGAGAGGTTGTTCGAAAGCTCAAAGGCCTAGGGTATCTGCTTAATAAAAGTAAAAATATTAGTGGTAAAATATTTATTTATTTATTTATAAATATTTAATTAAGATTTACCCCTCATTTATAACTTTAACTGAAAATTTAATTATTAAATGTTCTTTTTAATAACTTTAAATTCTATCATGTTATGAGAGTTATGCCCTAAAGTGTCTAACAAAGGGTGTACTTTATTCCAAGACCAGAAAATGAGTCGAGCCTCGATTAACGGGAGTCTGTTCGAGGGCTCAATAAGCCTCAAGAAAGGCTCTACAACATACTTTGTTTGAGGGGAGGATTGTTGGAATGGAGAATGATCATGTCGTTCGTAAAATATTTATTTATTGATTTATTTTTGAATATTTAATTAAGATTAACGACTCATTTATAACTTTTAACTCAAAATTTAATTCTTAAATGTTTTTTTTAAATAACTTTAAATTCTACACGAGACGGTGTGCCAGTAAGGACGTTTGCCCCAAAGGGAGATAGATTTAGGGGCGGTCCCACATCGATTAGAGGAAAGAAAGAGTGCCAGCGAGGACGTTGGGCTTCGAATGAGGTAGATTGTGATGTCCCGCATTTTAAAGCCTTGAAGGGAAGCCCGAAAGGAAAAGTCTAAAGAGGACAATATCTGCTAGCGGTGGATCTAAGCCGTTACGAACAAATTATGTTACAGGGGTGATAATGTAATTTGATTTTGCTAGTTTTCTTCAATGCTAAGTTGCTCACACGTTAAGATAAAAATACCTCAAAAGTATTAGGCGAGATCCATTGCAATATAGATCCAAAAATTAAGCAAGTCAACCCTTTATTAAATTCAATTTTATTTCATTTTTTAAAGTTTATAATAAAAATATATATCGAGAATTTTAATTTTTAGATGCGTGAACTTTTAGCGACCTCGATTCTATGGTCAGTCCAAGACCCCTGGATACCGAAGGCATCTTTGGGGTGATCTCGTAGTTTCTACGAGGTGGAGACGATGGGGTCGCACTTGTCACAATCGCACTCTTGATGGCAGCGGAATTGCGATTGTGCGACACTCACTTTCCAACGACAAGTGAGCTAAGCCAATTCGTTCTTACGCGCCTACAGCCAAGCGACGTATGCTCGAGCCTCTAGTCTCGATTTAAAAAGACAAGGAAAGAGAGAGATTTTGAAAGAGACGTTATATATGCAAGCAAGAGAGTAACAACAACGGCTCAGTATATAACTATTGGTAGGAAGAAGTTGACAACTAGTCATATCTCCTATAGTACATTCTGATACATTTCATGAGGCCTAGACATTATTTTTCTAAAACGTCATACTTTCTAAAAATAAAAAAGGGTTTGGCTTGTCATGGCATGCGGGCATGGGCAACACGCCTTAGACGAGCATGACCGTGATGTCCTCTCCCACTTAGTTGGTTACTATTTAACTTTAAAAAAAAAAAATTCAATTTTACTGGTGGATTTATTCACAATTTTTTTCGAACAATATTTAAATATTTTAAAATTATTTAATTGATTTTATTAAAAAAAAAGTAAAGTATTTTATGTTTGGTCAAATGTGCATTAAATGTAACAGAAACCTTAATGTCTAATTAATCTTAAATTTCATTAATTTGAAAGCCTAAACTTTGGACCTTACCTTAATCTAAGCTACTTTTGTATTATTATTATTATTTTTGTTTATATTATTGATAAACAAAATAAAAATAAATAAATAAATAAATAAATAAACTTCCATATGTTTCTCGATATTATTTATTTTCTTTTCTATAACAATAAATATAATTTAGTTGGTTAAAATATTATATATCTAAAAAAATATATATATTTGAGGTTTGAATATTTGCTCTCACATGTAAATGGGTTACGTGTAATAGCTAAAGTCCACCACTAACATATATTGTCCTAATTGGGCTTTCGGGATTCCCCTCAAACGTATCCACGAGAGAGAAATTTCCACATCTAATGTTTGATTCCCCTCTCAAATTGATGTGGGAGCTTTCCAGCGTCCTCATAATCTACCAACGTCCGGTAATTCTCCACTCCAACTGATGTGGGATCTTACAATACAAGATTTTAATTTTCGAACTCGTTACCACTGAACTAAGGTCACTTCAATGAGCGAGCGATAGAATTGTTAGGTTATAATTTAAAGAAATACATATTATACATTTAACTAAAAAATTTGAAGTTGGAATGGTCATCACTAAGATAAGCTCACTCTGTCCCGCTTAATTCTAAGATTTTTTTTTTTTTTTTTTTTTTTAATTTTTAAATTTTAAGGTTATTTTTAAAATAAAATTTTGGAAAAATAGGTGGGCTAGTTTTCAATTAAATAAAATAATAATAAATGCAAAGGAAAACGAGTCCGGCAATCGGCAGGCCCCAGAAACGGAAAATTTTCTTTGCTCGTTATATACGGACGTTTCGCCTTCTACAGAGTTGTCTCTTCCGCCATAGCAATTTCTTCGGTTTCCAAATCTTGCCTTCTTCCTCCATCTCTGCCGCCGCAGCTGTTTCCCATTTCCCTTCTCGTGAGGGACCGTTCAGATCTCTGTACAAAGGTCAGTCGGTTCATTTCTTGCAAAAGATTTCGAGGCATTTTGATATAACTTCCCGTTTTTTCTATTTTCATCCCTAATTTTTTGTAGTATTTGTTCTTGAATTCATTACGAATTCGATTAAATCATTGTCTATTTGCTTGTTTTGATTCGGCATTGATATTTCTTGAATCTGGGGTTTTCAGATCCGATTCAAATCGAGTATGGGTCTGTCGAGAATGAAGTTGTTAAGTCGATTTCGGATCTTGGTTTTAGCTTGTTCTTTGATTTTTCAACTCGGATATGGATTTTACCTTCCTGGTAGCTACCCCCACAAATACGTTGTGGGCGACTTGTTGTCGGTGAAGGTTAATTCTCTTACTTCTATCGAGACCGAATTGCCATTTGGATATTATAGTTTGCCGTTTTGTAAGCCTAAAGAGGGTGTTAAGGACAGTGCCGAGAATCTTGGTGAGCTTCTGATGGGAGATCGAATTGAAAACTCGCCATACCAGTTTAAGATGTTTACAAATCAGACGGATATCTTTACGTGTTCTTCAGGTCCATTGACATCTGATCAATTTAAGATCATGAAGGAGAGAATTGATGAAATGTATCAGGTTAATTTGATTCTTGACAATTTACCTGCGATCCGTTATACTCAGAAGGAAGGCTATGTTCTGCGGTGGACTGGTTATCCAGTTGGGGTTAAGGTTAAAGATGCTTATTATGTGTTTAACCATTTGAAATTCAAGGTTCTTGTTCATAAATACGAGGAGGCCGATATGGCTCGCGTAATGGGCACTGGTGATGCTGCTGAGTTGATCCCGACGATTGGGAAAGAGGGATCTGATATTCCTGGATATATGGTTGTTGGGTTTGAGGTGGTTCCTTGTAGCGTTGTGCACAATATCGAACAGGTGAAGGACTTGAAAATGTACCAAACATATCCTAATGCGATACAGTGTGATCCGACCACTGTATCGATGCCGATCAAGGAAGGAGTGCCTATTGCTTTTACATATGAAGTTATGTTCGAGGAGAGTGATATCAAATGGCCATCTAGGTGGGATGCTTATCTTAAGATGGAGGGATCCAAAGTCCATTGGTTCTCGATCATGAATTCGATGATGGTGATTACTTTTCTTGCTGGTATTGTTTTTGTTATCTTCTTGAGGACTGTTCGGAGGGATCTGACTCGTTATGAGGAGCTCGACAAGGAGGCTCAAGCACAGATGAATGAGGAGTTATCTGGCTGGAAACTTGTTGTTGGTGATGTCTTTAGAGCTCCCTCGAATTCGTCACTGTTGTGTATCATGGTTGGTAATGGGGTTCAGATTCTTGGAATGGCAGTTGTGACGATATTATTTGCAGCCCTCGGATTCATGTCGCCAGCGTCTCGTGGAGCCCTCATTACTGGTATGCTGTTTTTCTATATGATTCTCGGCGTTGCAGCTGGTTATGTCGCTGTTCGTTTGTGGAGGACAATGGGTTGTGGTGACAACAAAGGATGGATTTCTGTCTCATGGAAGGTCTCTTGCTTCTTTCCTGGTATTGCCTTTTTGATCTTAACCACTCTGAACTTCCTTTTATGGGGTAGTCATAGCACTGGAGCCATTCCGTTTTCCCTTTTTGTTATTCTGCTCTTGCTCTGGTTCTGCATATCGGTTCCACTGACGCTCGTTGGGGGTTACCTCGGGGCCAAAGCGTCTCATATCGAGTACCCGGTTCGTACTAACCAAATCCCTCGTGAAATCCCTGCTCAGAAATATCCATCCTGGTTGTTAGTTCTTGGTGCTGGCACTCTTCCTTTTGGAACGCTATTCATCGAGCTGTTCTTCATCATGTCTAGTATCTGGATGGGTCGTGTGTACTACGTTTTCGGGTTTCTCTTCATTGTCTTGGTCCTTCTCGTGGTGGTTTGCGCTGAAGTATCTTTAGTTCTTACCTACATGCATCTGTGTGTGGAGGATTGGAAATGGTGGTGGAAGTCCTTCTTTGCATCTGGTTCAGTTGCCATATACATCTTCTTGTATTCCATTAACTATCTGATCTTTGATCTCAAGAGCCTGAGCGGACCGGTCTCTTCGACCCTTTACCTCGGATACTCCCTTCTAATGGTGTTCGCGATCATGCTCGCAACCGGTACGATCGGGTTTCTTTCCTCATTCTGGTTTGTTCATTACTTATTCTCTTCAGTGAAGTTGGATTGATGGAGTTTCTTAGAAACAGCAGAAGATCAGTGGCAGGCAGTTTAGTAGAATTGTATGGATTGTTTGATTATTATGATATGACATAATATGATATATTAGTTTTCGTCGATTCATTTCAAACGCTTGCGAGACATGAATAATACCGTCGAGTTCTGATGTATTTTCTTTGTGTTTTAAGGGAGAGATTGTTGCCTGGATTATGATATGATACAATACAAATAGATTTTCATTTGCTTTCTTAGATGTTTTAATGGTAGTTTGTAACACAAATTATGTGGGGTTTTATTAGTATATGTACACTTCATTTCACTTGTCCTTCATATATTTGATTCATTCCTTGGTCTGTTACAGTGTTTATGTACTTCAATTGAGCTGAGCTAAATGAATCAATGTTATCGTATTTGTTGAATATTTATGTGAGATCCCGCGTCGGTTGGAGAAGGGTGTAGAAACCTCTTCCTAATAAATGCGTTTTAAAATGGACAATATCTATTAGCAGTGAGTTGCAAATGATATAAAAGTCTGACATTGGGCGGTGTGCCAGTGACTATGTTGGCTCACAAGTGCTAAAGTGAGTTTGGATTCTTACAAATGGTATAAGAGTATGACATTGGGCGGTATGCTAGTGACTATGTTGGCTCACAAGGGCCAAAGTGGACAATATCTATAAACGAGTTTGGATTCTTACAAATGGTATTAGAGTCTGACATTGGGCGGTGTGCCACATGCCAGTGACTGTGTTGGCTCACAAGCGGGTGGATTGTAAAATCTCACTTAAGTACCTAAGTTAGAGAGGGGAACAAAACATTTAATCTCATCTCAGTTGGAAAGGAGAACGAAACATTTTTTATAAGGGTGTATAACTTTCTCCCTATTAGATATGTTTTAAAACCGTAAATCTGATGGTGATACGTAACGGGTCAAAGCGGACAATATCTACTAATGGCGGACTTGGGCTGTTATAGTTTAGCTCGTGAATTTCAAACCCTTTGATCTTATCAAGATAATAATCTACCAAGAGGTGATCCATATTTTCTTTCATATTAAAATTATTATCAATTCTATCCTTAAAATAGAAAAATAAAAAAAATCTAAAAGTATTCATTGAATTTATTTTTGAAATAGAGTATTAACCGTTTGAACTTAAGAATAACTTTGAAATTTTTAACCGATTGCTCTCCTCCATCGATCCCTACTGGCCATTCCCCACTTATCTGTTTGTCGAGCGCGGGTTCATCCACATCCTCTAACAACATCACGATTCTCTCTTCAAATTTTCCCGGAAAATTCCTCCCATGGAGCTTCCTCAATCCTCCCTTTGAACTACGCCACTAAAATCCCTTCACCCAATTCCACTCCCAGTTGCAGATTCTGCAACTTTCATGGCGTAATCAGAGCACAAACCGAGCAATAATGGTGCCCACTTCATTTTGTTCCCTTCAATCCAGCAATGTCTCTTCCACCCCCTCCATCTCGCCTCTTTCCATATCTTCTCTCGCCTCTTCTTCTTCTTCTTCTTCTTCTTCTTCTTCTTCATGTTCTTCTCTTTATCTTCGACCATCCTCACTTTTCTCCACTCGCCTTCGCTCTTCCCATGTCTTTGGTGACCTCCATTTGAAGCGAAGCCCTGAATTTAAGGTTTGATTTCTGGATTTCTGGATTCTGTTGTTGAGTTTCGTTATATGATTTGAGATTGTGTGTTTGCTAGGGACTGAAGGTGAAATGTGCAGCTGGGGAGCAGCTGAAGGTTATGATATCAGGTGCGCCGGCCTCCGGTAAAGGAACTCAGTGTGAGTTGATTGTTCAGAAGGTAATTGAAGTTCTTTTAGTGATTTGTGGTGATTCTGAACATGAATTATTCAACAAGAAGGAAATCTTATCAGTTACCAGAACAAGAAATTTTAATTTCCCTGATCATCTTATTGTAAACTCTGAAGTTCAAGACAGTTCTAAAACTGGCACATGGAATTTCTCATAGAATGTCTCTTTTTTTAAAGCATCATATGTACTTCCTTCACTGATTTCTCTTCATTCTTCAGTTTGGCTTGGTGCACATATCAACTGGCGACATATTAAGAGCAGAAATTTCAGCTGGGACAGAAATTGGCAATAAAGCAAAAGAATTCATGAATTCTGGACGGCTTGTTCCTGATGAAATTGTGACTGCTGTAGGATGTGGATCTAAGCTCTTTCTAGCTTGAATGTTACTTTCTTGTTTGTGCAATATTCATATAATGAGCTTATTTTGGTTTGTAGATGGTTACAACACGGTTATCAGGTGAAGATGCAACCGAGAAGGGGTGGCTCTTAGATGGATTTCCACGAACCCTTTTGCAAGCAGAAAGTTTGCAGAAGCTGCAGATTAAACCAGATATTTATCTTATTTTGGATGTATGTACACTGCATACTAATATCCTATGTTGAGGCTTTAGTGTTTTGTTTTTGATGGTGGTGAAAAAGTTGCATGAAGGATTTAATGAACCTAAATTGGAAATTTGGGAAAGTTCTTGGCACCCTCTAGAATTAGTTCTTATCTGATGTTTTTCATGCATCCATTGTTGAAGATTGTTGGGAGGGAGAGTTCTACATTGACTAATTTAGGGAATGATCATGAGTTTATAAGTAAGGAATATATCTCCATTGGAGTGAGGCCTTATGCTCAAAGTGGATAATATCATACCATTGTGGAGGGACGTGATTCCTAACATCAATGAAGCAGTCATTTTGCGAGTTATTTTGATTAAATCTGTAACTGATGCTAGCTATCCTGCGTCTTCCTTTTAACTTCTAATGTACTCTTGAAAGAAGAAACAGAGTATCATAATAATACTGTGAATCTGCCACAAGTTTATAGGGGTGGCGTTATATGTGTTAATCACACAAGAAGTTGGCTCTTGTGTTGAGTCAAATTTCTTCTTCAGTTTATCAGTGCGGTCAATAACAAACTTGTGTGTGTGCGTGTGTTTAGATAACCATTTCTGTATTTATATTTGATTTACATTTCTAATACTCAGGTTCCTGATGAAATTCTAATCGACAGATGCGTTGGTCGAAGGCTCGACCCAGAGACGGGGAAGATTTACCATCTGAAATATTTTCCCCCGGAAACAGAGGAAATTAAAGGGAGACTTGTCACTCGACCTGATGATACTGAGGAAAAAGTTAGCTATTTCTAAGAAATTGTTTAAAAATTCTCAGAAAGCTATTCTAGACTTGTTTTTGCTTGTCTAACTGGCTTGCTATAGGCTTGTTTTGGATTTTTTAACGTTTATTTATATGATTTCTGTTTAGGTGAAGCAGCGTTTGGAAATTTACAAGCGTAATGCAGAAGCAATAGCACCAGTGTACTCGAGTATTACAAAGAAGGTAGTTTATTAGGCGTTCTTCTCATACATATCTATGTCTATATCCTCTGTTTAATTCCAGCGTTTATTTCTAACCTCTGTTTCGTCTGTGCATATTAAATTCTATTGATCATAATGCTTATTAATCCTGTGAATATAGATCGATGGAAGCAGTCCTAAAGAAGAAATTTTTGAAGAAATATCATCATTGTTATCACAGATACAAAAAGAAAAAGCTACGAAGTTAGGTAATTGTTTGTGTTCTCATGGAATTCATTAAAAATGTTTACTGGATAGTTTAGAAATTATAAGTTTAGATTTAATGTCAACGCCGACGCTTTGAAAGGTTCGACCTGCTCTTACTAGGACATTTCTTTTCCATATAAGAGAAGCTATATCTGGATTGAGTTTTATTTTTATAATTTTCAAATCTCCCCCTGCATTTCTTGTGTATTAGGGAAATCAACCCTTGGATTGAAGAGTACTTCAACTCAGGTATGCTCTGTATGATTGAGAATAGGAAATTTGAATTGTTCGTTATTTTCCCGAATTCACGTGTTCGTAATAGACACTATAATAAGGTTCCCTCAAGTATATAAGCTTATGTTTGATATTTAACAAGAATCCCTCAAATATATAGGTTCCCTTAAAAATGTTTGATATTCTCTTTTTACAGGATAGCTGGAGAGGGATACCAACTAGATTGAATAACATTCCTCACTCCAGAGAAATCAGGAAATATTTTTATGATGATGTGCTTGAAGGCACCAAACGCGCTGTAAAAGATGGTAGAACTAGATTAAAGGTTTGGTGTTAACCTTATTGTTATTCACACAAGATTATTGTTAGGTCCCACATCGATTGGAGAGGAGAACGAAACATTCCTTTTAAGGGAGTGGAAACCTCTCTGATACACTTTAAAACTGTGAGGCTGACGGCGATATGTAACGGGTCAAAGCAGATAATATCCGCTAGCGGTGGGCTTGGACTGTTACAAATGGTATCAGAGCTAGTCACCAAGCGGTGCGAGGCATTGGTTGGTGTAACTTCTAAAGCTGATCATTTTTGTTTGTTTTGAATCTCAATGAACAGGTGGAGATTAATATTCCAGAGCTTAACCCTGAAATGGTAGGAAGCTTACTCCTCCTGATTCTCCTAAAAACGATCTGAGTTAACCGCATCTGCAATGCACAGGATGTCTATCGAATAGGCACTCTTATGGAACTTATTCGGACCATTGCCCTTTCATTTGCTGATGATGGAAAACGTGTCAAGGTAATTTTTCTGATTTCCCTCAAGATCGGAGTGCTCGTGACCACCATCTGAAACTTCATCTCCTAGGTATGCATTCAAGGATCCATGGGGGAAGGTGCACTTTCTGGAATGCCGCTGCAGCTTGCTGGAACTCGGAAAATCTTAGAATACATGGACTGGGGCGAATATGGGGCTTTGGGGACCTTTGTCAAGATTGGTTCAATTGGTACTGCACTCAATTTTTGAAAGATTCGTTTGTGCATCTTTAGTTTGCTTGCACCTGCATGTTAATCTCAGAAAAGATGAGCCTTCCTACATAATTCCTCAATGATTTCCCTCAAAACTTCTCCAGAATAGCCAAAAACAGTACATATTCATGTCGATTCTTACCTATAGGAACTAGAAATTATACCTTTGAGGGGGCATACCTTTCTATTCTTGCGCTGTATACGTCTCTTTTTGAAGATCACCATGAAGAAACACGTTTCATTATCATGAAGATAATCTTTAAACTGTCTAATTTACAATGCATTTCGTCATTCGCGTGTAAAAGATTTTGCATTTGATATAGACTTCACAATATTTGTTCCAACCTGACGTTCAGATCTTTCATATTCTTTCCTAACTGCAGGTGCCAAAGAAGTTGACGAGCAAGATGACATGTTTATTTTAGTGGCTCCTCAAAATGCTGTTGGAAATTGTATCATTGATGTAAGCTACTCATCATAGATTTTGTCGACTCCGTTTAGTAGGAAAATGGAACTGTTTGATTAAGGATGAAGCTTTGTGAAGATAACGATGTCAAGTTAATGCAGGATATGAAAGCGATGACAGATGCAGCTGGTGACAGACCTGTTATTCTTGTAAATCCCAGACTCAAGGCAAGTTTCTAAGTGATCCTATGTTGGTATGATTTAATTTGCTGATAGGAACACTGTCCTAACTTCTAGGCACCTGTAAACCAAAACGAATCAAGTGACAAGAAATAAATCCTGAGGATATGATAGAAGCCCTAAGTAAAAAAAAAGTTGAGTAGAAACTACTGGATAGAAAAAAAATACTATCTTTCAGTCTTCATTAGTACTTCCATTTGACAATAATCATAGTTGAATAGTACTATATTGGTTTTATAGCAAATAGTAAATTCTTAACGGTCCAAATCTACCGCTGGCCGATATTATTCTCTTTGGGGTTTCCCTCGAGGTTTCTAAAATGCATATGCTAGGGAGAGGTTTCCACGTTGTTATCAAGCATGTTTCATTACCCTCTCCAATGATGTGAGATCTCACCATCTATCTAACTTTTCAGGCTTCCCCTCAAGGTTTTTAAAACGTGTTTGCTAGGAAGAGGTTTCCATGCCCTTATAAAGAATGTTTTGTTCCCCTCTCTAATCGATGTAGGATCTCACAATCTACTTCCCTTCGAGCCCAACGTCCTTGCTGGCACTCGTTCTTCTCTCCAATCGATGTTAGATCTTTTCAATCTCTAGTTAGGTTTAATGGCTCTTTGGTTTAACCTATCTCTTTAGGTGTTGGTTTACTAGGACTTCTTAATTACTAGTTAGGTCTTACCTTTCTGGATTGAAACCCTTTTGTCTAGATCGTTAGGTTGGTTGGGCTGTCTGTTTATATGGAAAGCTCGATTTTCCATCAAAAGAAATGGAAGACGGGTAAAACTCGAGACACCCAACAAACACATGAAACACAGTTTCTCACCAGTAGCTAGTTGTGGAACAAGGTGAACGAGAAAAAATCATAGATGTGGCAATTCTTGTAGTACACCAATTACATGTCCTCTCTTCATAGTACAGCTTTGATCACTCCATTCATGTAAAAAAGCAGACCTTCATTGTGAATTGGATCGCTGCTAACCCTACTGCTACTTTTTAGTTGTTTATCGTATAACTTGGCTTTAACTTCTTTCAATTTTCAGGATTTACCTGGTTCGAGTGGTATCATGCAAGTGAGTATTAAAAAAATCAATTGGAGTTACTTCCGAGTATAATTCAGTTCTAACCCTTCCCATCCTTATTAGACGATGGGCCGTGACAAGAGGCTGGAGTATGCAGCATCATTCCAAATCTGTTACTTCTTTCGGCTTCTCTATTATGCAGGAACGCAGTATCCAATCATGGGAGCTCTCAGGTAAAATAAAACACCAACAAATGTAAGATTTTCAATGATTTCCTATCACCAGTGTATTTGAATCAAAATCCGTCTTTTACCATTAGTTTAAGATACAACCATGATCATGCTTTGATCCCCAACTCTTTGTTTTAGGATGTCTCACCCATATGGTTATGAGCTCTACAAAAGGGTGGATGAACCTTCTGGTAAGGAAAGGTATGTTCTCCTAACCAAGTATCCCACCAGGCCGTCCACTGATGATATCAATGATGCCTTCCAAGGAAAAGAAAGGTAAGATGAACAAAAAATAAGAACACTTCATCCTTTAAACTTTATTACCAAAATCCGCCGCCTGATCTAATCACTGCAATTACATTCCAAATACTTGCAGAAATGCAGAGAAGAAATCATCTGGAATCTGGTAAGAACATACCCCTGTAACGTGAAAATACTAGTTGCTCTTTGTTGATCAGCCCAGATTAAATTCAATTTTTTGACTAATTCAGGGGCTTCCTGAGTGGCATCTTTTGAGGTTATGAAGATGATATCTTCAGTTAGACCATGTCTACCAAAGAACCGAGCAGCCATGGAGTTACATGCGAAGTAGATTCTAGTCACAACCCATGTACAGAGAAGGTAAGGAAATACTACGTTTATACAATCAAATCTGTTTGAAGAAACAAAGCAAAGATACAAAGAACAACAAATTCTGGTACCTAGCATAGTCAAGGCAATATCTAAGAGCTCCTAAAAGGAAAACCCACACCAAATTTAAAAGCTATTTGTCTCCTAAGAAAACACAAACCAAGCCACCAACAAAGATTACCAACTACTACAATGAAAACGCTCAAAGCAGACAATATATTCTATGAGAAAGAAAAAAACCAGCTAAACCCTAATTGATCTGAGTTATAGTAAACCTAGAAGAACTGTCATGTTGCTTCACTTCAGCCAGTTCATCTGCTCGCAACTCAAGCATCTTCCTGTTGAAAAAATAAAGGGAGATGCCGAGGTATACCGAACAATCGCCATCGAAAAGAGCACATCACTTCATATTCTATCATTACTACACCCTGGAGTAATCAAACCATACCATACCAAACCAAACCCATACACCATATTCCGGATTGTTCACTTCTGTTGCTCCGATGTGATCGGTCCAAATCAAGTGACCAAAACCCATATTATTCTGGATTGTTCACTTCTGTTGTTCCGACGTGATCAGTCCAAATCAAGTCGCAACAACCGCCGCAGATCATTAGTTGCAGTACCGTTCTTACCTAAAAAGGACGGCAATGGCACTGAACTCGGAGGCGGCGAAGCGAAGAACGCACCCGATCCAGCATAGATCCCATCGGCAACCTTCAATTCCGAAAATACAACCTGCTTCTGCATCAAATCAGGGTCTGGACCCAACCGATCAGTCGATCCCAAAACCAAATCCAAATCCTCAACCTTCGATTCCAACATCCTCTTACCACCATCACCAACACCTCCATCGGGACACAACATCTCTCCACGCTTCAAGATCTTGACTTGTCCCATAACCAGATTCTTCGGTGAAATCTTCGCCGCCGTGGACGTCTCTATCACCCGACTCCGACCTCTATTCACTCGACGGTTAGCCTTAACTCCCACCTCCGAACTCCGCCGCCTACCGGAACAAGTCGCATCGTCCTGATTAAAATTAGGGTTTGCAGAAGAAGAACTAGAACTAATACGGTTAGAATTCCGCCGCGATTTCAAAGGCGGAGACGATAGAACCAGACCTTGGTGGCGTAACCCGTTCCCAAGGCAATCCTGCGGCTGAAGGATCACGGTAGTAGCCATATATCTTCAGAATCACAAAATCCAAAAGAAAAAAATGGAAGAAAGGAGAGAGAAACAACAAATCAAACAAGAGAGAGAAAGAGAAGAACAAAATGGGGACGGAATATCAAGAGAAGAACAGAGACATTTGAGGGATGCATAATCGGAACTTGAAATGTGGTTTATATAGACATTTCTCGTGAGGGTTTTCGCACGTACACCACGTGTGATCGTGAACCGCCTTAGTGGGTATGACGTGGGTTACCCGTAGTTGATATTAGATGTGTCACGGACGAATTTCATTGGTACGGTTAATTAATTTCCTTCTCCATATTTAATATATATTTTGCATAAAGGTTTAAACGACATCGTTTTAAAATTAAATCAAAAGGTGTGGCTAATTTGTAATTAAGGAAGAAAAGGAGGACAAACTTGCAAAATAAAAAATATTAAAAAAGGTAAAGCGACGCCTGCAAGAAAAGAACCGCGCTTGTCGTGATGTTCGTAGAAACCTCCTGATCTTGCCACGTGTTGGTTCGAGTCAACTGAACCGACTTTGGTTTTTTTAAATGGATGTATCTTTTTTTAAGATATTTTCCACTATTTTAATTTCCATATGAGCTTATAATAAAATAAAATAAAATAAAATATTTTATGCATATTGTATATTCATGTGTATTGGGATACGGTATCAGATATCGCTATGACTAGTATGGACACGTACACTACAATATTATGATACGGTATTGTGTACACCACAATACTATTCACGCTCCCTTCCCTTCCTAGTATACCGACAACGTGAGTGTTCGTTACTCGAAGGCTAGAACTAGGAGCACATGTTTGAGCTCGCCTAGGGTTCCATGTGTGTATACATGGCTCGTGTGTAGAGAAGTACTACACATTCAATTTCACCTAGACTAGAAGTAGAGACCAAGGTCATGTAAAGCCCCTATGCACGGACGATGTCGTCGTGATGACAACCAAGTCGAAGGCTAGGATTAGGAATACGTATTCGAGCTTGCCTAGGGTTCCATGACATACATGGCTCGTATGTAGAGAAGTATTATACATTCAATTTTACCCAAATTAGAAGTAGAAATCAAGACCATGTAAAACTCCTATGCACGGATGACGACGTCGTGATGATAGCCATCTAGGGTAGATGCATCTACGTTGGTAAGATCAAAACAAATACTTTATTTTCATTGTTTTATTTTAATTTGTGTTATTTATTTTCCGCCACATTACAATGAACGTGTAAGTATGTAACTTCGTAATGAATGTCTTCACGTGTAACAGTCATGCCATATATACATCGGCAGCCTTATTTTAATAGAAAATAGTTTATTTCTCCGTAAATATAAAATATTATTTTAAGAGTTTTTTTTAAAAAGAAAAGATAAGCATAACTCGATGACACGTATTTTATTAAAAGGTAAAAATAAATAAATAAAGTATTAATTTCAAATTAAAAAAAAATCAATTATTTAGCGTTAAAAAGAAAAGAAAATAAAAATAATGGTTTACACGTAGGAGAGATATAAATGTAAATAATTTATTTCCCATAAATAATGGGTCCACGACGCCACGTAGTATTTAATTCCATAAATTTATTGAGCTGAAAAAGGAAATGAAGAGGATTATGTGGCGATCCATCCGCCGACCAAAAGACGTGGCCGACCTATCTGTCAAATTACCTCTATAATAAATAAATATTAAATTAATAAAAATATCTCTAAATTTATATTTTATTTAAAAATATCTTTACCTTTTTTATAAATTTCAATAATAGTCACTAATATCTTTAAAAAATTTAAAAATATAATTCTTACTATTAAATTTTAGTATTTTATTTTTATTTTTATTTTAAAGTTAAAAAAATTTCTTATTTTTATTGTTAATATTATTTTAAAAAACATTAAAAAAAAGATCAAAAACCCTAAAATCAATATTAATTTTGAGAATTTATTAATATTTTTAAAACATGATAATGACAGCAAGATTATTTACGAGGTTTTAAAAAAAATTTAAGGTGATATTTTATCAAAAGATTTAATAATTAACCAATTATTTTCTAAAGACAAATCGATAGACATACTGTTGAACACTGTAGCTTGTGGTGTTAAAAGATTTTCGCTTCTCGTGTGAAAGAACCACTCATCAATTATCTAGACTTGTGGGACCCTATCCAGAGACGTACTGAAAATCATGTATTTTTCCAACGCAATATCCATCTTCCAAATCAAAAAGAAAAAAATGGGCTCGTCTGAATTAAAGATGGACAACTACTCTTAATTTATATTCCAATTTTTTTAAGGTATAATTTATACATATAGTCATAAATTTAACATAAAAAATCACGTCGTTAATATTAAATTAATTTATAAATTCTAGATAGGTATAAAATCAACATAAAAATCATGTAATTAATATTAATTAAATTTAATTCAACTATTAGATCATATATTTTTTTTATAAAAAAGTTCTTGATTCAAATCTTAACCCATATATTTTATTTATAAATATTTGTTAGTATTTTAATTGACATAAAAATATATTAATTATTTCATAAATTTTAGCTTTTAATTCTACTATTATTTGTTTTATTCTTCGATTTATTATTATTTTTATAAATAACTTTCATGAAAATTTGATTATTAAACGGGCAAACAAAATTTGTAATAAAAATATATAAAGATTAAAATAATAAGTTTGATGATTGAAATTAATTAGTTATTTTTAACAAAAAAAAAAAAAAAGAGATAAAAAAAAGAAAAAAAAAAAAAAAAAAAAGAGAGGCAACGGTTTTTCGTTGGTTAGTTAGTTGGTCGGTCAAAGGTCTGACGTGGATTGATTTTCAACCTTTTGTCGTCATTCGTAGTTTGAGGAGGGGGGAGGCAGTTCCATCTCCCTCCATTTTCCTGCATTTAATCCTCGATTTCCAATATCCAAACAGCTTGGAGCCCTTCCGATTTCGTTTTCACCTCGCCTTCTTCCTTGCTTCACGTAGATTTCCGATCAAAAACACCGCTAATTTTCCCGCCGGCGGGAGTTCTAGGGATGGAGGCATTGCCGTTGCAAAAGGCGGGAAGCGAGAGCGAGGTGTCGGGGCATAGTTTTAGCGGCGGCGGCGGAGGAGGACTGGAGGAGAGGGGTTCGTCTGAGTATTTCGGTTGGGTGTATCATATTGGATTTAATTCTATAGGGCATGAGTATTGCCATCTTCGATTTCTCTTTATTCGTCGTAAATACGTTGAGTTGTATAAGCGCGATCCTCATGAGAATCCCGGCATTGTAAGCCTCTTCTTTCCATTTCTCTCTTTAATTTTTCTTTTTAATGTTAGGTTGGATGAATGTGCCTGCGAATGATTATTCTATTCTGTTCTATTGGGTTTAGGCTAATTGTATGAAATGGTGTACTCTGTTTTAGAAACCTATTAGGAGGGGTGTTGTCGGGCCATCGCTTATGGTCGAAGAGCTGGGACGTCGAAAAGTTAACCATGGGGTAAGGGAATGGTATATCGTTTATCATTTTCATTGTATAAGATTGTTTGATGATCTCATTGTATCATTATATTCAAATCTTGATGATCTATGGAAAATAATGGGAGCTACACATTGGTGATTGTGTTTGTTATTGCAGGATGTTTATGTATTACGAATTTATAATCGACTGGATGATTCTAAGAAAGGAGAAGTAAGTGATAGTTTCGTTCGAACTTATCTTCATTATCATCGTGTTTGAAATATAACTATCCTTATTGCTATTTTGTTTTTGGCATCATTTTGCGCTTCTCCCCCCTTGTGAATTGGATCACATAAAAGAAACTTCTCTATATTTCATGTCTAAGGGAATTTCCAACAAAAAAAGTTTTGTCACACGAGTTATGCTGTGAGATCCCACATTGATTGGAGAGGAGAATGAACCATTCCTTATAAGGGAGTGAAAACCTCTCTCTAATGGACGCTTTTTAAAACCTTGAGGGGAAGTCTAGAAGGGAAAGCTCGAAAAGGGCAATATCTGCTAACAGTGAACTTGGACTGTTACAAATGGTATCAGAGCCAGACACCGGACGCTGGGCTCCCAAGGGGGGTGGATTGTGAGATCCCAAATTGGTTGGAGAGGAGAACAAAACATTCGTTATAAGATAGTGGAAACCTCTCCCTAGTAGACGCGTTTTAAAATCTTGAGGGGAAGCTCAGAAGAGAAAGTCCGAAGAGGACAATATTTATTAGCGGTGGACTTTGACCGTTACAAATGGAATTAGAGCCAGACACTGGCGATGTGCCAGCGAGGACGCTAGGCTCCCAAGGAGAGTGGATTGTAAGATCCATCATTGGTTGGAGAGAAGAACGAAGCATTCTTTATAAGGGAGTGGAAACTTCTCCCTAGTAGATGCGTTTTAAAACCTTGAGGGGAAGCTCAGAAGGGAAAACCTGGAAATGACAATATTTGCTAGCGGTGGGCTTAAGTTGTTACATATGTTCACCACAAAATGAGAGGAGGCCTTCAAAGTTTGTTTGATCTGACATTTAAAAAACTTGGGCGGCTTCTCCTGAGTAAGTTGTTTCTAGCTTAAGAGGAAAATCCTAAAGTCTGGACAAATAGATTACTACCTGAGAGATGAACTATCAAAAAAGAGTCCAGCTCTTCCTTTAGTCTAATGTGTGCTGAAGGCCGAACACCAAGGATAAGCTACAAGGAGATACTCATCAGAAAATGTCTTAATTGTAGCTCTAGCGACAAACATCTAGACAATTTTTGTGCTCAATGTAGTTTGGGTAGAAAAATCCGATACTTGTTGTGTAATAGTTGTAGTTGAGCTTGATACTCTCTTAAAGACAACCTCCAAGTTGCTTCATGAAGTTCTTATGGATGAATGGTTAAAAGGGCAAATTAGAGTGCTCCAGAAGTATGTATCTAAATTTCTCCTTTTGTCACTTTGGATTCAAAGAAGCAATAGATTATTTTGTTGCAAGTGTAAGGATTTCGGTCAAGCTTTGGAAATTGTTCATGAAGCTTTGGAAATTTTACAGGATGGCAGTCAGCATTCTTGCTTCCATTTTGTTCACCTCTACCATTGCTAAATTGGGATCCTCTTTCCATGCCATTTATTTCAAGTCAGCCAAATTGTATGAGGCATATGCATTTTTAATCTCCTTCATGTCTTTCTAGTAACGGTATCGAGATCCTCGCTAAGGATAGTTGGCTTAACTTTGATTCAAACATTTCCTCGTCTTTCTTTTCTATCCAAAAAGTTTTGGCAAGTTGCTAAGGTTTGAAGGGGCTTGAGGTGGGGAGGAGGAAGCCATCAGGTTAAGTGGAAAAAAGTTGCTTCCATTAGTTTTAGAGAAGTTCGAGTTTTGGAAACCTTACCAATATAAATAAATCCCTTATTTCAAATTATGATTACATTAAACTATCATTGAAACCGATGTTTAAGATGATGTTAACAATCAATGAAACTTCCTTTTCTTAGTGGACAAAAATCTAAATCGCATGTGTGTTCTTTTGCTTAAGATTGCTTGTGCTACGGCTGGAGAGGTCAGAAAATGGATGGAGGCATTTGATCATGCCAAGCAACAGGTACCAAAATCTCATTTGGAAGGTTAATTTATAGTATTTCATGTCTGGATGGGCAATAAAGGTAACAAGAACAGGTAACAATTTATCATTACCTGTTAACAAGAATACAACTTGGAAGAATACAACAAGAATACAATTTATCATTACCTGTAATTTGTAATGTTAGAATTGGTACAATGACTATTTAACTTGTCTTTATTTGATTGAGTATTAACTTGATAGGCTGAGTATGAACTCTCCAGAGGAGGTAATCCCCGAGAGAAACTGAACATGGAGGAAGAGTAAGCATTTTTACTTAGCAATCTCTGCGTGAATGTTTGCGCTGATTCAGTTTTGGTGCAATTGTAATCCAGATGCTTGAGTTCCCTGTTTATAATAATAATGGTAAAATAGAAAAAAACAAAAAAGAAAAAAGAACGACGACCCACGGATAGTATATGTTGTTAACTTCACCATTATAATTATGTAATAGTAGGAAGCTTCCCATGGTCGAACGACATGATAAAGACATAACTGCTAGGCTTGGAAAATAGTTACAATTTGATATCTATTTGTGACATTGGCTTGGTTCAATTGGATGTTTCGATCTGCACCTGAGTATCACTGGTGTTCTATTTCTGGGGTTCTTTCATGTCTTATTGTTTCTTTTCTGGCCTAACTGTTCATTTAACCAGCTTAATTCTCTGCAATTCTTGGTTGATTTCTGATCGTTGATCAATTTTCATGGTATGGAAAGGATAAATCTGGACGGACACAGACATCGAGTTAGACGTTATGCACATGGATTAAGAAAGCTAATAAAAATTGGTCAAGGTGAGGTACCTTTTACGAATAATACACACATTATTATTTTTTCTTTCATGTTATCATAATTCATATTTCATTCCTAAAAATGTTTTTAACCTTGTAATCGGTTCTGTGGCTTTTGCTCCTTCACCCTGTTTCATATCTTTGTTTCTTTTTTCCATCAGAAGCAAGAAGAAATCCACTTTTACATTCATTTTTAACCTGTTATGCCCAGGTCCAGAGACACTTTTGCATCATTCTACAAACTTGAATACTCATGTCGGTTCTGATGGCTTCTTTGAAAAGGATTTCGGTGATGCACTTGAAAGACATCAGTGGAAATGCGTTCGCACATTTAACGGTACCATCGTCTTAAGTTAACTTTCCTCTTATGCAGTACTAAAGGGAACAAATTTGAACTTTCATTATTTTTACTTTTCCCTATTTTTGGCCTTTTAGGTGTTAGAATTTTTGAAGATGTTGCTGACAATAAGGTATCGATCATTGTTGTGCCTCCTATTACCTAAAGAAATGCTAAAGTTTTATTTAGAAAACTCCATCTACATGATACTCCGGAAGAACAGGAATTGAGTGATTCAACTACCTGATTTTTCTTTAAAATGGCCACTTCGATGATTTCCAAGCCCTGCTTCAGTGATTTTTTTTTTTTTTTTTTTTTTTA
>NW_019272045.1:2265712-2285631 GCF_002738345.1 Cucurbita maxima
TGTTTTTTTTTTTTTTTTTTTTTTTCCAGAGTGGTAAAGGGGTTCTCGTGAAGTCTGTTGGTGTCGTTGACGCTCATGCGGATACTGTTTTCGATATAATCCTGAACTCGGACTGGAGGCAGAGATATGAGTTAGTTGCTAATATTTCTTTTGAGTTTGGATTCAATGGTTTCGACCTCGGAGTTCTGACTTTGATATCAATGTGTGCAGGTGGGATACACTGATAAGTGACATGGAACTGGTTGAAGCTTACCATGGGCATTATGATATTCTTTATGGGACGAATTATCCCACGCATCTTAGCCAGTAATGCTACAAGACTTACGACTTGGTCACATAGTTTAACATTGTCACGTTTACTTTTCTTAACCTTAATATTCTACTAATATGCTTTACCTTAAAACAAACAAACTTGTTAAGGTGATTAGTTCCATATAATTGTCTGTTTTCGACTTATGTTCAAATTCTTGTTCAGTTTTTTATTCATATATTTCTATATTGTGTTTCGACTGCAGATCGCAAGGCAAAAGAGATTTTGTCTTCTCTCGACAATGGTTTCGAGGACAAGATGGAACTTATAGTAAGAGAAACATTTCGTACTTCTATTATGCTACACTGTTTTAAAAGGCCATTGATATATATATAGTTTCTGGTGATTTGAGAACAGATTGGCTGCTGTTAAACATCATTTTTTTAAATAGGAAACTTTACAGCATATGTTCAACAAAATGGAGAACACGGTCTAATGGCCTTCGGGATGAGGGATTCCTAAGCCTAATTCGAAGGATTGATAACAAAAGAAGACCTCCAAGCTAAATTAATCAGATTACACTATGTATTACAAAAATGAGTGTGTAAAACACTCCATGTAGAGGCTGTAAACCGTACATTTTCAACAAAACACCTCTTTTGGAGTACACCAGGCCAAATCATAGAGATTCAAGAGGAACATCCACCCCTTATAGGCTTAAAGGGCAGTGAAGGAAAATATGATTACTACTCTCAGAGTTTTGATTGCAAAGGAGGGGTGGATATTGTTTTTGATTCCTGTCCGTTGTATTTAGATTACCATGAGCGATAGACCAAATGAAGAAAGTGGTATTCTTTAGGCTGTTTCCTTTCGAAATCAGACTAGTAAGATCGTGGCTCGAAAAAGTAGGGGACCTGTACAGGAACTTTGAGGTTGATTTGCTGGAAAAATCCCAATAAACTTTATCCTTCTCTCCCTTTAGCTTCCTTCCCTCTAAAATTGTGGTGAGACTGGCCCATTCCTCCAACTCTCTATCAAAGAGCCCTAGATCCCAAGCTTCAACTCCAACTGACCAACAATCTCTGACAGTAGGAAGCCTTTTGGAATTAGCTAAAACGTAACTGGAGGGGAATTCCTCACAAAATGGACTATTTGCAGCGCACCTATGCTCCCAAAAACGACTTTTCCCCATTTCCAAGCTTGTAACTGATATTTCTTTAAAAAGAGCTGCTGTTTTTACCAATGTGTTTCGTGGGGCTGCAACTTGAGCTCTTCTTAATTTCCTTTGGCAGCCATCTACCATCAGACGCCCATATTTGCTTTTGATAACTGTCTTCCATAAAGCTGTCTCCTTCTGAATGAATCTCCACAGCCACTTAGAGAGCAATGCCAGGTTCTTTCTTCTCAAATCTCCAACCCCCTGCCCTCCATAAATTAAAGGTGCATCAACTTTCTTACAACTAACCAAGTGGTTACCTCCATCTTTGTTTGGCCCTTCTCGCATAAAGTCTCGTTACAAGTTCAAATTAACTTGCTGCTTTTCTATTGTAATTTCAAAGAGGGATAACTCAAATATTCCTTAAATCAAGGTCATTCCTTTAACACTCTCTCTCAAGCTGAGGAATAGATATCATCCATTTCTAGTTTGAATACTAACTCATGAAATATTGAATTTTGAAGTTCTTTTGTTTTATTTTCTAGTTGAAGTTGTGAGTGCATAAAACTAATGAATACTACCTCCTCCAATTTCTCCTTGATAAAATGTCGATCAATTTCAATATGTTTTGTCCTATCTGCTGGATAGGATTGTGTGCAATATTGATAGCTGATTTGTTGTCGTAGTATAACTTTATTTCAATATGCTTCTCACTTAATTCATCAAGAATTATCTTCAACCATAAGAGTTCACATAACCCTTGTGTAATAGCTCAGAATTCTGATTCGGCAGATGATCTAGCCACCACATTTGCTTTTTGCTTTTCCATGTTACTAAATTACCTCCAAGAAAAGTACAATACCCTGTAGTAGATATTCTGTCCACTACTGATCCAGCATAGTCAGCATCGGTGTAAGCTTCCAATACAAGAGAATTGTTCTGTTTGAAAAAAATTCCTTTTCAGTTCCTTTCAATTGACGTAATACTCTATATGAAGGTTAGGCTCCCATGGATCATGCATTAATTGGCTGATTACCCTCACTGAATATATGTCGGTCGAGAGAGCTAGATATATAAGCCTCCCTGCTAGTCTCTTATGCATTTCTCTGTTCACTACAAGTTCTTTTGACTCTCCCAATTTTTGGTGCGGATCTCTTGTGTTGTTGTAGGTTTACATCCATTTTTTCTTGTTTCCATCAATAAATCCATCCTACATTTCTGTTGTGATATGAAAATACCCTGAGCTTAGTATGCTATTTCAATACTGAGGAAGTACGTTAGCTTTCTAAGTTCTTTGATCTCAAATTCTTTCATCAATTTTCTTCTTAGTTTAAAATTTTATTCTTCATTATCTCAGTGACTATGATGTCATCTACATACACTAGAAGCACTATAACTCTTCTTGATTTTGAATGCTCGATAAAGAGAATGTGATCTCCTTGACTTTGCTTATACCCAGTCTATCATTACTTTTGTGAACCTTCCAAACCACACCCTTGATGATTGTTTTAGTCAATACAAGGCCTTTCTCAATTTGCATACTTTACCTCTTGAGCTTTCAAATCCAGGAGTGCTTATGTAGATTTCTTCATCTAGATCGCCATGAAGAAATGCATTCTTCACATCATACTGTGAAAGTTGCCAATTTAAGTTGGCAGCTAAGGGTAGCAATGTTCTTACGGCGTTCATCTTCATAGGTAGGGCAAATGTCTCCTAGTAATCTATACCATAAGTTTGAGTGTATCCCGTAGCTACCGACCTTGTCTTATACCTTTCCAACATTCCACCATCCTTGTACTTTACTGTGAAAAGCTACCTACACTCAACTATATTTTTTCCTTTTGGCTTATCCACAACTTCCCATGCGTTATTCTTTTCTAGAGCATTCATTACTTCTTTCATTGCATCTTGCCATTCTCTTTTGAATAAAGCTTCAGAAACTGTGTTAGGTATAACTATTGAATTTAGAGTCACAATGAAACTCTTGTGTGATGGGGATAGTCTTTCAAGAGAGACATAGTTTGGTAGGGGGTATAAGAGTCATTTTGTGCATTATCTAGTAGGTTTTCGGAGAGCTATGGGTCTATCATCTATTGGTATTTGTGTTACATCCTCATTTTGAGTAGAGTCGGATGTTGGACTTGTATCAATTCTGAAATGACTTTCCTTCTAGCACATATACCTGAAAGAACAACAGATTTGGTAATAGAGATGGAGTGTATGGTTCTGCTGGTAACTCTATGGCAATAGGGGTGGACTGATAATCTACATTAGTATGGGTGGACTCATAATTAGAATCGGTACTAGGTGTGGACTCAATAATTGGTTTTGTGGGCTTGGTTATTTAGTGTGTCTAGGGGTTCAATAGTTTCCCAAGGACCCTCTTCATTCTTTAGTGTGCTAGTGTGTCTAGGGACCAATAATTGGTTTTGCTGGATACAAACCTAACTGCTATTTATTTGATTTTTATTTACAATTTACGCTATTTATACGATATAAACCTAACTACTACCAGGTAGTTTGTTACAACCAATAATAGAGATAGTCCGTCAACTTCTGGACAGTTTGGCCAACGGAAATTATGAACATTGTTAACCGTGATATGAGAAGTTTTTATCATGCTTATGAGACAGGCTAAATTTTTGTCAGTCTACCAATTTAGTAACCAGAACATATCCTTTTACAAAGTTATGGAGGTCTCCCATTGTGAAGACATATTCTAAGGGGGGCAACTCAGGAAATTCGACCACTGACAGTTAGTGGGGGTAGTAGGACGTGCTCGGTATGGTTATGAACGGAAGGTTGTTTTTGTCCAGTTTAGGGAGAAGAGAGAATCCATTGTGGTATTTTGTGGCTGTAGGCCAGGGTAGGAGAGAACCAGCTCTCTTGGTTAAGCTGGAGTATTTTGATTTCCTCTGTTTTAGTTGTTGTTTGTTTGCTGTGAACTTTGTTTTCTTGTGGTTAGGGAGTTATTTTCAATAGAACAGTGCTGTTTTCTATTGGAATTCTGCCGTGTTTGTGTTTGATTGATTGAGTTTTTCAGATTGATTGTGTGTAGAGAACCTCACAGGTCAAAAGTCATGTGTTATTCAAAAAAAAAAAAAAAAGTTATGTATGATGTTATCTCAAATGCTGAACTTATCCAATTGATTGCCTGAGGCAAGTCAACTCTGTTGCTTTATCAGTGAATGGGTTGCGGCGGCATTGGAATTGTGTTGATTCTATTTGCTAGCCTTGCGAAGAATTCTGTTTGAGTATTTTTTTGGCCTAACTATACTTTCTCTTTGCTAATGCAGCAATATTGCAAATTCCTTGCGTTCATAAAAAGAAACCACATAGATCAGGATATCGACGTACACGGATTAACCGTATGAGTTCTTTCTTCCCTTGATTTCTTTCTCCCCCTAGATTTCTAATGCGATTAAGAAGGAAACAGGAACTTAGAACTATTCTGTGTTTTTCTATTTAAAGCTTCAATAGTTTGATTAACCTTTTTACTGGTTGGAGAGTACTTTCACTTAACGGACCTTTTGATGAATTATACACTATTGTGCACATGCAGTTTACCCCTATTTTTATATTTGTATGTGGTGGAGCTGAATGCCTTGTGGCACTATTTGCCTTAGCCTTTACATATAGGCTTAGCGTATGGGATAATGGGTTGTAAATACAGAGGTGGTTAAACATACTAACCACAGTAAATAGCTAACAAATTCACTAATAATTACCCACAAAGAATATGGAGAATATTTGATCTAGAATCCTCCCCAAATGTCCAACTCATCATTATTCATCTCTGTTTTATTCTGTCTTCTTTTGTTTCTTCCTCTTCCTTTTTCTTGCCTTTTACTTTCTTTGAACATATGATCTTGTTTGTATCTCTAAAGTGAGAAGATGGCTTTTTTTTACCGTTCATTAAGGTTAAAATTCTTGCCGAATTTACTATGTTCTTGTCTCTACTATTATTGGTTGTGTTCTTTCATACATTAAATTTATAGTTTCAAGATGGTTTTTTCATAGTTTTGTTTTAAATTTTCTTGTAGCTTCAACTTGGGAGATAAGGTGCTTAAACACATCCATGGGTTCAAAAGTTCCAAAATGTCTTGTTACTCAAATACTAGAGATACAACCGGCAGGTTGGTCTAAATGGCAGAGACACCACCCTTCAAAGTTTGAAAAGAGTGTTCCTTATGCTTTGCTGTGCCAAGTTGCAGGTATGTTGATTACGAAAAAAAACCATTATATATATATTTCCAATTATATAATGGCTTATCCGACCATATTCTGTTGCTACCTATTTATATAATAGTTCAGCTCTTGCTATCTCTTTCAACTCACAGGAACTACTCGCTAGGCTAGAGTCTGAGGTCACTAACAACACTTTTCTGTCAAAGGTTGTTTTTTGAGTGCAAACTCCAAACATTCAAATGCTTGGAGTTCGTATCCCTTACTCGAGCCGCACTAGCCCAGCGATATCGATCACGACCCTCCTTGCTTCTCTCATGTTATAATCCTTTTCCCGCCGAGCCCCCTTTCTCCTTGATCCACTGAGACAAAATCTTGAAACGATCCGCTTAAACTCGTTTCAATACTAGTCCTACCTTTAAAGGCCTGAGTGAGTATCCAAAGTAGGTAAACTTTAATCATTTTTATTATATCAGTAAAAAATTGTTTCTTGTTAACAAAAAGAAAGGGAAAAACAAATCCCTCTCTCTTGACGATTGACTAACTAACCAGTTTGAGATGCTCTGTTCCTTCTCCTGGTTAGGCAAATCATAAGGATTGCTGTTCTAAACTCGTGTCATCCTCAAACTGATGGGCAAACTAAGGTTTTCTAAACTGCTCATCGGATTAGTTGACCTTCATGTCTAAAAGGAAAAAGGTCAACTAAACCTAGTCAGCGTTTCAAAGTGGATAAAAAGATAAAATAAACAAGACGTGTTTGCTTTGTACATTTAGTTATTGAAATTCATCGTAATATTTCCTTTGCTATGTCCGAATAAGTGTCCACTATTTACTTAATCATGTGTTTACTTTCAATAACTTGACTTAATCTTTTTTTAGCCAAAGCTAAAAGGAATGAACTAGGATCCTCTTTCACTGAAAATTTTGTTTATGTATTCCCAATTTTCAGGTTTAAAGGAATATGCATTAGCAAATCCCTCTCTATATTATGAACCCTGGCCCACTGTTGTCCATTCAAAAACCTCAGATGTCTCTGGTACGAATGGCAACTATGATGATAGAGGAACACAGGAAGAATTTTATGATGCTATGGCTGCTGCTTCATCATCATCTTCGGAAGATGATAGTGACAATGATAAAGAAGTTGGCAACAAGGTAGTTCTCTTCTGATGTTGAATTTGGTTTAGGGTCATTTCTTGATCCCCCACTAATCATTCATCAAGATCTTAAAATTGTACACACAAAGCTTCCCTTGCCCTGAAATTTAAACGCCTATTTATTGTTTATTTATTATAGGACTTAAAGGTGAAGCTGAAAAATGTTTCATGGGCTATAGCAGGCTTTTCTTCGAAGCAGTCATCAGGTTTGTCTCTTCACATACCGTCCCATTTTTTATACGGTGAAACTAAATATCAAGCAAACAAGTTGCTTACATATTCGTTCCCCACACCATAAGAAACTAGAAACTTTTGGTTGTGATTTTCAGAATGAGACAGGTTTCATGACTGTTCTTTTTCCTATTGTTTTCGAGAAAAATATAGCCTTGAAGATGAACGATTGAGACCGAAGAGAGAATTAGGGAGTAAAAACGTGAAATATAGAAAACTTAATTATGTCAACACTCTAACTCTCCACTCCACTTGTGAGCTTAGAAATTTGTAGAAGGTCCAACAAATGGAAATCAATATTAATTGGGGAGGAAATGTCATCATAGGACCGTCCGGTTCTGATACCTTGTTAAATCACCAATCAACCCAAAAGCTTAAACTAATGGGTATATCAACGCTCCAACATCATCTACACATACAAAAGATATATACTTCCATGCATGCGTATTTGCATGCATACCGACATACATACAGAGGCACTGCTATTTTGAATTGACCCACAAGTAAAAGGTCATAGTTATATATCATAACCTATTTTACATGTAGTTTCCATTTAAATGAAAAATGTTCGGTAATACGAGTGATTATCGTGGTTGCAGCTGTCGATGCAAATAAGGAGCTAGATCATAGCATTGTTCCTATTGTCTTGGACACATGCCAGATTAAAGGTTCTTTGCAGAAAGGGGGGGTGGACACTGATACAAACTGTTGGACTTCTCCAGGTGGAGCAGGGTTCATGATAAGAGGCAAAAATTACCTCAAAGATAACTCTAAGGTGGGCTTTGTTCTCTCGTGAGTTATAAGTTATATATATAATTTCGTGGGACGAGGGGAAGACTCGAGACCAATTTTGGAATATAATTATTTATCAGTCATCATTATGATTGTTTTTAGCTCATTCCTTGGCTATATAAAATTGGTTTCAGGTAACGGGAGGAGATCCCCTTCTCAATCTCATAGCAGTAGATTGGTTCAAAGTTGATAAAAGCTATGATGGCATTGCATTGCATCCCCAAAATTTAGTTCAGGTATTTTCACTTGCATTTGTCTTAGAACAAGAAACACTTTTCATTGATATAACTAAAAAGAGCTTAGTGTTCTAAAATTCAAACACCACATGAGAATGAACAAAAGTAACGAAAAAACAGCAAAGAACAATTCAAACTAAGAAGGATATATAAAAGCGTTCCACTTCGAAGCAAAAATCCCACGAACTACTTCGACAAAGAACACCAAGAAGAGGTCTTGAGACGAGCTGATTCAAATCTATCAAACCAAGGAAGCTGTTTTCCTTGTGAAAATCTTTGATTTCGTTTCGACCACAATTACGAAAGAAAAGCAACCAAAACTTGCGTGTAGTATACTTACATACAATCCATCCTGACGAATGTAGAGTTGTATGATTTAACTACATTATAATTAACTATTTCCTTTTCAATATCAGTCAGAAGCTGGAAAGAAGCTCCCATTCGTGCTGATTATTAACCTCCAGGTATGTGCAACCATCTACATTTCTTGTGAAATTAGTTATTATTATTAATTTTTATAATCTTGAACTTGGTTCTAGAGCTGCAAGGCAACAATCATGCTTGGTTTGTTTTTATTTTCGAACTTATTTATAGGTATTAAACATTATAACCTCGAAAGTTGAGTAGAGTGGTTAGAGGTCATTAGCTACAGGTGAATGGTTATGTAGCTCAATATTTTTCGTAGTCTTGAGCTTCATCTAGAGGTAGCTTGCATACTCCAATTGCGGCCCCATTTACATATAAATTCTTTAGACCCCACGGCAGTTTTCCCATGAAGATCATATTCTTCTTATGGGAGCTCAGTCATGAAAGCACGCATTAGGATCAATAATAGGTTGCGAAGAAGAACCCCACTTGCTTAATCTCCAAGTCAGTGTGCCATGTGCGAAGTGAACGAAGAATCTTACAGGCACCTATTCTCATCTTTCTCTTTTGCTCGTAAATACCGTTCCTACATCTTGGAGGTTT
The DNA here is from genome assembly GCF_002738345.1 of Cucurbita maxima. Classification (NCBI taxonomy): domain Eukaryota; kingdom Viridiplantae; phylum Streptophyta; class Magnoliopsida; order Cucurbitales; family Cucurbitaceae; genus Cucurbita; species Cucurbita maxima. Next base: position 2,274,689 of record NW_019272045.1, read on the forward strand.
TCGATTGGTCTTTATGTGTTCCTTAATAAGCTTTTACTAGAATCTATGGCTAGAGAGAAATTATATAATAGTTCAAGTCCACCGCTAGCAGATATTGTTCTCTTTGGGCTTTCCCTTTCGGGCTTCCCCTCAAAGTTTTTAAAATGCGTCGGTTAGTGAGAGGTTTCCACACCCTTATAAAGAATGCTTTGTTCCCCACTCCAACCAGTGTGGGATCTCACAATCCACCCCTCCTTTGAAGCCCAGCGTCCTCGCTGGCACTCGTTCTCTCTCCAGTCGATGTGGGATCTCACAATCCACCCCCCTTTGGGTCCAAGCGTCCGCGCTGGTACTCGTTCCTCTCTCCAATCGATGTGGGATCTCACATAGTCACACCTCTGATGGCTCTATGGAATCATTGGCTCTTTTATTAATCCAATTTTATATATGGCTTTATATGGGTGTAAATGCAAGCATATTTTTTATACTATAGTCTTCATACTCTAATGGGTTGACAGAAAAGTTCTTGTGACATGTCCGAGCTTCTTATATGGCTTTCTATTTCAGGTTCCAGCCAAGCCAAACTATAGTATGGTTATGTATTATGCTGCAGATAGGCCTGTAAACAAAAGTTCTTTGCTGGGTAAATTTGTGGATGGAAATGACATGTATCGGGATTCTAGATTTAAATTAATCCCCAGCATTGTGGAGGTACATCATATTGATATCTTATATTTCAAAAGTTCTTGATGATATTGCTACTAATGATTAGTTTAATTCAACAGGGATATTGGATGGTTAAGCGTGCAGTTGGAACGAAAGCTTGCCTTTTGGGCAAAGCAGTTAAATGCAAGTACCTTAGACAGGATAATTTTCTGGAAGTAAATAACTCTAACCCATTCTTAGTAGCATGCATTCATAAGCAGGTGCAATTTTTGCTAGAGATGTCCTACGCTTACTTAGACATACCAAGTTGAGAGATATTGTCTGTGTCTTCTTGCTAGGCAAGTTCATGTCAAGGTCGATAAAATTTACTGCATGTATCATCTGCTTCACATTATTTAACTTTACTACACCCTATGTGGAGTTCTTCTAGTTCTTGAATAGTAGATGATGTCGTTAAGAACGCCAAACCCCCGACGTGTTTTACATATGCTAGAAGCAAATCGGATAGGATAACTGAATGAAGTGTTAGGATCCCAATAACACTGTAACAGCCCAAGCTCACCGCTAGCAGATATTGTCTCAAGGCTTTTAAAACGCGTCTACTAGGGAGAGGTTTTCGTACCCTTATAAAGAATATTTCGTTCTCCTTTCCATTTAATGTGGGATCTCATAATCCACCCCTCTTTGGGACCCATGACACTCATTCCCCTCTCTAATCGATGTGGGACCCTCCAATCCACTACCCTTCGGAGCCCAGTGTCCTCGCTGGCACACTGCCTGGTGTCCACCCCCCTTCGGGGTTCAGCCTCCTCACTGGCACATCGCCCGGTATCTGGTTTTGATACCAACTGTAACAGTCCAAGCCTACTGCTAGTGGATATTGTCCTCTTTGGGTTTTCTCTTTCGGGCTTTCCCTCAAGGTTTTTAAAACGGGTATGCTACGGAGAGGTTTCCACACCCTTATAAAGAATACTTCGTTCCCCTCTCAAACCGATGTGGGATCTGACAAACACGATATCAAAAGAGATTGCAATATCAGTAGCCTTTCAAGAGAGTTATCTCTCCCAAAGTAATCCTCCTCTCCCAAGATCCCTCACTCCCCCTATTTACATCGAAGTCTCCCTAATCCCATACTAATATCCTACTAGTGGTGGACGTACTAATCTGTTCTCGGGAGGCAATTAGGATTTGGTGTGTGTAGAGATATTCGGTTTAGTCTTGCATTTTTGGCCAAGAGTCAAGCACCAGACATCTTGAACTGCTGAAGTATTATAGCTTTGTTCTATTGTTGATAAATAATACCAGAGGTCTTTTAAGCCATATCAGATACACATGTTCTAAGATATGTTAAGTTATTTTACTAACTTCTTTATAAATTTCTTGCAGATTGATGTGGATATTGGATCTTCAACAGTAGCCAGGAGTGTTATTGGCCTCGTCCTTGGATATGTCACAAGCTTAGTCGTTGACCTTGCGATTCTCATAGAGGTTGTCACTCTATGCCTACTATGTTTCTGTATCCATATCCCAGAACCCTATTTGCTTCTCTTCCGATTCTTGTATAGACACTCCTTATAACAATCCAAGCCCAAGTCCACCGCTAGCAGATATTGTCCTCTTTGGGTTTTTTCTTTCGGGCTTCCGTCAATGTTTTTAAAACGCGTCTTCTAGGGAGAGGTTTTCACACCCTTATAAAGAACGTTTCATTTCCCTCTCCAATCGATGTGGGATTTCACAATCCACCCCCTTCGGGGCCCAGCATTTTCGCTGGCACTCGTTTCTCTCGGATCTCACACTCCCACCCCTCAAGAAATTACAGAAACAATGAAGGAAATGGCTGATATTTTCATTTGTTAGCCATAGTAGTTTTGTTTATCGACATATTTTGACAGGTTAATTCATCATAGTACTGTGGATGCTGACAGATATTTACAAATGCAGGCAAAGGAAGAGGAAGAGTTGCCCGAGTACATTCTTGGAACGGTTCGGCTAAACCGTGTCAGGCTCGATTCAGCAGTAAATTTGGAAAAATGAGGTCTCTACATGTTACTACATTTACCAAACTTTCTCACATTCATTCATTCATTCATTCTTTGTAACATGGTCACTTTAGCGAGGCTTTACATCTGGTAGTCTGTTCATCTGAGTATAGTCAAGACAAGTGATCAGTACACCTATTATAAATTAATAATGAAATCAGCAATAAAATCTTTACTTCTCCTCTAGCTCATTCAGAGGGATCAATATTTGATTTTGTTCATTGATTCATCGATCTATCAGTAACAGATCATTCATTCTGTTTGTTTTATCGTAATTTGAATCAAATTCAATGAAGGAATTGGATTGATGGGATAGGCCTCACCCTGTTCTACTGCTGCAAATTGTTTCACATTGTTCATCACTGTTCTTGATTATTTCTCTGCTTTTGTTCATCATAATTCCACCAGCTCAGTATCATCAATCATATATGTATATATATAATGATTATACTGTTGCAGGGCTAATCTTTTCCATCTTGAAGCCAAAAAAAATGAGAAAAAAAGGCCTTTCTGCAATCACTTTACCCCACTCCCAACGACTCTTTGCTTTACTTTATGATCATATCAGTGGACAAACTTTAGGTTGATTGGATGATTTAATTTGCATAATGTTTATCCCATCAAGGAAGTTTCGTTTCAGGTACTTCAACTTTCAATTTTATGCCAAGAGGTTCATGTTGAATAAATATCGAAATTTTTGTTTTTGTGTATAATAGCTTCGTATGACAACGATATTAAAAATTTAGAGATTTATTATCAAAAAAAATTTTAAATGTGGAAGTGAAAAAACACTTCAAACAACGATATCTAGAAATCTTTGCTTCCCCTGTTTAGTTGTTGATAAAAACTAGAGAAACTCCAATAGGATGGAGAAAAGCGGAAAATATTTTCCTTCTCTTTATGGTGGGATCGGAGAGATTTCGATCTACTCGAGTCGATCAAGAAGAGAAACACCAATAAAATTGCGAAAAGTGGAAAATATTTTCTCTCTTTTTATTGACCATAATTGGATGGTGGCAGCAGAGAGAGATTCCGACCTACCCGAGACAAGTATTTGTTACAATTATGCAAGCAAGCAACGTTCGTTTTTTTTTTTTTTTTTTTTTTTTTTTACCCCAATAGTCTTTTGTTTTATGCTGTCAAATTAATCATTTTTTCCCTTAAAAGATGTGTTTCTTTGTTTTGTTCACTTCTTTGATCGAGGCCGCACGATTGTCATCCCGTTTTTGTTAATATACTTTAAAACCCTTTCTCCTCGGATTCCCTCTTCCCTCTCAAAGGTTTAAACTTCCCGAGCTGATAATATCTCGTACTGTTTTAGGTCTTATATTTTCGATCGATCTAAATGTTCATATTATTGGTTAGAAAAAATGAGTGAAATTTGGAATATTGGAGGAAAGGAGAAAAGATTTAAAAGCACAATGGACAATTTTTTTGTGTCTTTTGTACTTAAATGTCCATTCATCTTTTTGTTGCCCTCCACACTCCTTTTCATGTATACTTCGTATTCTACTTCTATATTCTCTCTCCGATACACAAAATCAACACAATTTACGGTTATTATTTGATTTTTTTTCGGATATCTAACCGTCTCGACATTCTCTTACAACATAGTCTCATTACCCATTTCTTATTTTCAAGAGTGAAGACTATTCTCGCAAACCAACACGAGTTATTTCAACACGTTTTATCCTCATTCACATGCTTCATAGGAAAATAATTGAGTTACCGAAAAATGAAGGTACACTTTGTTGGTATAGGTAGTAACGTTCAATTCTTGTAAGTCTTTCTTACTCATTCTATCCTTATGATCACTAATATGTTATAAGTTCATTCATGTACCTCTATTTTACTCGATGTCACATGTTTTTTTTAATAAAAAAAAGATTTATTGAGTCTCAAAAGTTTTATATCAAACCGCATTAAGACCAACAACATTATCAAAACAATGTGAGATTTTCATATACATAACTGTATGAATCTTATACTATACTTGTTTGAGTTAGACTATGTGTGAGACGAGTAGACCCAAATTTGTAACCTCTTGACCGAACAACGTAACATAAGAAGTTTTTGTTTCTACTTCTATCCACAAAAATTTCACGAACATTCTTTATCGTTATTTGCTACAAAATCAACGTCTTAATTTTTATTATTTTTAATTAATATCATACATATACATACACACACAAATATATATATATATATATATATATATATATATATATATATATATATATATATGAAAAGGGTTTTATAAAATAATTGAAATGAAATTAGGGTTTTGTTTGATTATTGTTGGCAACTTTTGTCCTTATCTCACTTTCCAAACCACCTCTCATCATCATGCATAATTAACGTTATCCTTGTCCCATTTGGTGATTTTTCCCCATTTTTCTAATTTATTTGTCAGTTGAACTATATTCAAATTGGTTATATTAAAAATTGAATTATTAATATAAGATTGATAACTACAATTATTTTTTAGTCGGTTAGTTTTCGACTATAAGTTTTCGTTGGTTACAGCTTCCCGTTGCTAGACTACTGCTATTTCCCTCCATTTCAGCTCGGTAAATAAGTAAATATCAAAATTCATTACCCGTAAAATTGAAAATGGAAATGAATTACCCTAATTCACCATTGAATTGAAATATTTTAAATATTTTTATCATAATAAAGGTAAAAAGACTAATTTACCCTTTGTGTAGTTTTTATCTCTCCATGCATTATGAAGCTTAGCTCCATCATTATTACTACAATCACAATGTAAATAAACTATGTGAGGTGTCCCCACCATAAAGGAGCTTAAACCAATCTTCATTAAGCTTTATCATATTGTTAAATTAAACGACTTTTATAAATAAATACTTTTTAGTTAAAACGAAAGAACACGACTTTTTATTCATAAAAACGGGTTCATATTACTTTTTATATCCTTATTTTTCATTTACTGGAGTGTTGACTAGTGATGTGTCGAGTTTTTATGAAAACTTAGATGGTAAAAATATATTTTTTAAAAATATTCTCACGTTTATGGTCTCATATCATTATGGAGGTTCGTGGTTCCTAATATGGTATCAGAGTTATGCTCTTAACTTAGTTATGTCAATATAATCCTGAAGTGTCGAACAACTAAGTTGTGAGCCTCGAAAGTGTAGCCAAAAGTGACTAGGGCTCTAGAGAAGGAGGCGAGTCTCGATTAAGGGGAGACTATTCAGAGGCTTCATAGGTATCAAGGGAGACTCTAGGGTGTACTTTGTTAGAGGGGAGGATTGTTGAAAATTGGTGGGAGTGACTTCTATCATTGCGGAGGTTAGGGGTTCATAACATAGGAGTCTTAGTGTCAATTGGTCCTCTCCTCCCCAATTACCCAATCATTTGTAGTCGAAAGTCATCCATTACAGCATGTTTTTTTGAACTCGTCGTCTGTCTCCGTCCTTCCATCCTTGCAGTTTGTCACAATCTTACCATCCCTGCATCTCTAGGCCATCGTACCGTATTCACGACTTTTCTTTTGGTTTCTCCAAAAGACCTCATACTAAAAAGATACAGTGTCTTCTACTGATATACTCATGATCGTCCCCTTAATTAGTCGATATGAAACTTGGACTATTCTCAACAAATATATCTTATCCAAAACATCTTCCTTAATTTCTTCAAAAGATGTTATTTTCATACCTCAAATTGCATCCAATCCATCTCGAAGACCTCACCATAAATTCAGCAAGAAATTGAACTTATTTAGCTAAAAAGTGGAACAATCAAAGGAATTTTGTTTTGTTCCTTAGCCAAATAAACACAAAATTTTCCAATATTTATGGGATTTCATGCCTCCCCATATTGCTCAAATTCCAACTCAAATTTGTCAGTCATGATCATTATTGGATTCTCACCCTTTGTAAAGCGATGGCAAAAAGAAGATGCTTCAAATATGAACATTTTTAATTCCAAAATGCAAGGGCCCCTCTTATGGAAGCTTTCTCTAGTCCCCATGCATTTTGATCGCTTCTTAAATCCAACTAGAACTTGTTTCTATTGTGGGGTTATTCGAGCTCCAATGGAGGTTTTTAGATACCTGTTCTTCAATGTTCTTCTGTTCTTCCTTCTTTGTGTAGCGGCATCCGCCACCGATCGTTACACTGAAGCACTTTTCACCTTGAAATCTGAATTTCTCGATGATTTTGGCAGTTTGAGCGATTGGATTATACCTTCTAAACAAAACCCATCTGGGAAAATCCATGGCTGTTCTTGGTCAGGAATCAAATGCGACAAGAATTCCACCATTGTTATCGGAATCAACCTCTCGATGAAGAACCTTGGTGGGGCGATTTTCGGTGAGCAGTTTCATGTTTTTAAAGAACTCGTTGATCTTAACCTAAGCCATAACTATTTTTCTGGGAAACTCCCAATTGGAATCTTCAATCTCACTAATCTAAGAAGCTTGGATATCAGTAGAAACAATTTTTCTGATCATTTTCCTGTTGGGATATCTGTTCTTGAAAATTTGGTTGTTCTTGATGCTTTTAGCAATAGTTTTTCTGGGTCATTACCGGTTGATCTTCCAGAGCTTGAACATTTAAAGTTCCTCAACTTAGCTGGTAGCTACTTCAATGGATCAATCCCTTCAGAATATGGCTCTTTCAAAAGCCTTGAGTTCATCCATCTTGCAGGGAACTTCCTTACTGGAAACATACCCCCTGAATTGGGTAAGCTCAAAACAGTGACCCACATGGAAATTGGCTACAATAATTACCATGGAAGGCTCCCATGGGAGCTTGGCAACATGAGTAGCCTTCGATATCTAGACATTGCTGGTGGGTATCTATCTGGTTCAATTCCTAAAGAGCTTGGTAATCTAACAAAACTTGAATCTCTGTTCCTCTTTAGAAACCAGTTTTCTGGGTTCTTGCCTGATGAACTAAGCCAAATCTCTTCTCTGGTTAGCTTAGATCTCTCTGATAATCATATTTCTGGGCCAATTCCTGAAAGCTTTTCAAAGTTCAAGAATCTTAAACTGCTTAGTCTTATGTATAATGAAATGTCTGGCTCTGTTCCAATGGGTATTGCAGAGCTTCCTTCATTGGAGACTCTTTTTATATGGAACAATCAGTTCTCTGGGCCACTTCCAAGCAATTTGGGTAGCAATAGAAAGCTTAAATGGGTGGATGTGTCCACAAACAAGTTTGTGGGTGATATCCCTGTTGATATCTGTTTAGGAGGTGTTCTTTTTAAGTTGATACTCTTTTCAAATAAGTTTAGTGGTGGCGTTTCCCCTTCTCTATCGAATTGTTCGTCGCTCGTTCGATTGCGGTTAGAGGATAACTCGTTTTCGGGTGATATCTCTCTGAATTTTAGTCGTCTTCCTCGTATCTCATACGTCGATCTCTCTCGGAACAAGTTTAGTGGAGGGATTCCTTTAGATATAAGCAAAGGATTCAACCTTCAATACCTTAATATCTCTTATAACCCAGAGCTTGGAGGTGTTGTTCCTACAGAGATATGGACATTACCTCTTCTTCAAAACTTTTCAGCTTCTGATTGTGGCATAAGAGGAAGCCTTCCTAAGTTTCATCTCTGTAAATCCATTTCTACTATTGAATTGAGTGATAATAATCTATCTGGAGATGTCCCGGAAAGCGTTGTAAGTTGCCAGGCTCTTGTGCGGATAGATTTGTCGTTCAATGATCTCTCGGGTCGTATACTGGAAGAACTTGCACGTCTTCCTTCTATTAGCACCATTGACCTATCCCATAATGGTTTCAATGGATCGATACCTGATAAGTTCCGGGATTCGTCGAGCTTGCTTCTACTAAATGTCTCTTCCAATGATATCTCCGGTTCCATCCCGGATAACGACGTGTTTCGGTTAATGGGAAGGAGTGCATTTGCTGGAAATCCTAAGCTGTGTGGAGCACCTTTGAGGCCATGTTCGGGTTCATTGGCAGTGCTGGGAAGCAAAGGGATGGGGAAGCTTATACTCGTCCTGATACTATGTGCAGGTCTTGTTATAATCACGACGATCTCGATTGCATGGATTTTTGTCTTTCGACGAGGGAGAAAAGGAAAATGGAAGATGGTGTCGTTCACTGGACTTCCTCCATTCACAGCTAATGATATTCTTAGGAGCTTTGACGCTACGGAATCGAAGGAAGCGATATTGCCATTGTCTGCTTCGATATTCAAAGCAGTTCTCCCGACTGGGATCACGGTGTTGATAAAGAAGATAGACTGGGAAGCGAAACGAATGAGGACGATGTCGGATTTCATAACTCGATTAGGTAGTACGAGGCACGAGAATCTGGTTAGATTGCTCGGATTCTGCTACAACAAACAGATGGTTTATCTTTTGTACGATTACTTTCCCAATGGAAATCTAGCAGAGAAAATTGCTATCAAAAGGGAATGGTCAACTAAGCTCAATCTAGTGATAGCTATAGCAAGAGGACTACACTTTCTTCACCATGACTGTTATCCCGCAATCCCACATGGAGACTTGAGGTCGAGTAACGTCATATTCAACGAAAATATGGAACCCCATCTAGCGGAATTCGGGCTCCGATTTCTACAACAGATTAACAATGATGCATTTCCATTATCGTCTACAACGAAAGAAGGTATATGCTGAAACCATACATGTTTCTTTGCTACATGCGTACCGATTGAAGTTGTTCTGATCTGTTCTCGTCTTGTACAGGTGAATTCAATAGTTCAACGGAGGAGGAGCTGTGGATGGATGTTCATAGTTTCGGGGAGATCGTCCTGGAAATTCTAAGCAACGGTCGGTTGACAACCGCGGGATTGAGCACACAGAACAAGGCGAGAGATCTTCTGTTAAGAGAAATATACAAAGAAAATGGGATTAGCTGTGCAGATTCATCACAGGAAGAGATAAGGCAGGTGCTTGGTGTAGCTTTGCAATGCAGTAGGAGCAGGCCATCCAACAGGCCATCCATGGAAGATGTGTTGAAGCTGTTATCAGATATAAAACCACAGGTAAAATAGTAAAATTTTGAACCAAGAAGTTGTGTTCTTACTCTTGGCTTCATTTTTACCCCTCCAAAATAGTATAAATTGTAGTTTTGTAAGTAGTAATTTTATAGTACTAGTGGTTTGATGTATACTATTTATATTAAAGTCGGTCTATTCTATAAATGCTCGGTTTTTTGCTACCTGGGTTCGATCAGTTGAGGCACGTTAAAGCCTAGAAGTTCGAGTTTTCTCCTCCCATATTGCAGGTGGGAGGGGAACGAAACATTACTTATTAGGGTGTGGAAACCTCTCTTTAGGAGACGCGTTTTAAAATCGTGAGGCTGACGGCGATATGTAATGGGCCAAAGCGGACAATATCTGCTAGGTGGGTTTGGGTTGTTACAAAAATGGTATCAAAGCTAGACATTGAGCTGTGTATCAGCGAGGACGCTAACCCCAAGGGAGTGGATTGTGAGGTCCCATTGGTTGGAGAGGGGAATGAAGCATTCCTTAAAAGGTTGTAGAAACCTCTCCCTAATAGACGTGTTTTAAAACTGTGAAATTGACGATGATATGTAACGGGTCAAAGTTGGCAATATTTGCTAGTTGTGGATTTTGGTTTCTACACATGTATTGTTGAACTAAGAGAAAAAAATCGATCTTTATTATCTTGATAGCGTGCAAAATTGATTCCAGGTCGTTGAAGTACGAAGAAATATGTATATGGAGTGAATGAGTGAATGAGTGAGAATAAAGAGCGGTCTAAATCTTCTCGCATATGATAGATGTTTTTCTTTTTTTCTTTTTCCGCTCAATCCTTATAGCTAAGAATACGACTATTCCGTTACGATACTCGTTACAACTTACAAGAATGATCCAACATTAGTGTGCTATTTGATTGAAACACTAAATTAATAAAAATATTCAATTTGTCTCAAAAATACAAAAATAATTTTAAACTTTTAATAATATTTAAAAAATACCTTTAAGATTTAAAATATTCATTAATACCCTTTCAACCTTTTTTAAAAAATTAAAAAATATGAGCTTTTGTATAATTTAATTTATTAGACCTCCTAAGAAAACTATTTCATTTTTAGTTTTGAAAATTAAATTCAATAAATAAAATAAGCCTTTCCAAAACTATATATATATATATATATATATATATATATATATATATATATATATATTTTTTTTTTTTTTTTTTTTTTTTTTTTTTTTTTTTTTTTTTTTTTTTTTTTTTTTTTTTTTTTTTTTTTTTTTTTTTTTTTTTTTTTTTTTTTTTTT
>NW_019272045.1:2285961-2328282 GCF_002738345.1 Cucurbita maxima
TTTTTTTTTTTTTTTTTTTTTTGTAGTTTTTCATGGCTTAGTTTATGAATATATATATATAGAAATTAAATAATAATAATAATAATAAAACAAAGAAGTGGACAAAGCCACGCGCATAATAAGGCGCGTGGTTTATGATAAGTCAAGTAGCCCATTTTCCCGCCAAGTTCTTTCTTCCCGCCAAAACTGCCCCTCATAAGCCTTCGCCTCCGTTGCTAAGCATAGAACAAGAAATCTCAAAGCTCAGTCGGGAGAGAAGGGCTTCATTGTTCTTAGAGGAAAAACCCTGATCTACACCCAGAGATGTCGGGCTGGGATGAAGGAGGAATCTACTACAGCGATCAAGCGCAGTCCCTCGGCGACGGAACCGGCTTCGGCCGCAGCGGAGTTGTCGACGAGAAGGCCACTCATCACTCGGTCCTTCGCAAATTCAAGGAGTTCATCCGTGGATTTGAAGTGGAAAAGAATGTTTTCCCCTACAGAGAGAGCCTTCTCCACAACCCGAAATTTCTTCGCGTTGATATGGAGGACGTTCACGCTTTTGACTCCGATCTTCCGGCCAAGCTTCGATCTGCTCCTGCCGATTTCTTGCCATTGGTATGTTGATGATATTGGATATATTTGTTGATAGTCGATTGTTAGGGTTTATAAGATTTTTTCCTTTTTGCTATTTCCCTCGTTTGGCAGTTTGAGACTGCTGCAGCGGAGGTTTTAATGAATCTGAAGACGAAGGTGGCTGGTGAAACTGGAGAAATGGTGGAGCCCGTGGCTGGGGATGTTCAAATTCTGCTAACGTCAAAGGAGGATCCGGTCTCGATGCGGTCACTTGGGGTTAGTCAATTTTTTTCAATTTGCTGAATTGAAACGAAACTAGAGATAGAAAGAAGAGATAAAAATGGAAACTTCTTCAATTAAAGGCTAATATGTACTAGTGTTCGTCGGACCTGAATATTTCTGCATTCATGGGCAGGCTCAATACATTTCAAAACTTATTAAAATATCTGGAATCACTATAGCTGCGTCAAGGACCAAGGCAAAGGCAACGTATGTGACCTTATTGTGCAAAAACTGTAGAAGTACACTAAGAGTACCGTGTCGGCCAGGACTTGGAGGGGCAATTGTCCCTCGATCATGTAACCATATGCCCCAGGTTCACCCCTCGTTATCATTTTCTTTAAATTAGTTGGATTTTGATAGTTTCAACTTACAATTTTACAAGCTTTGATATTCATGTAGGCTGGAGAAGAACCATGCCCACTAGATCCTTGGATTGTGGTTCCTGATAAGAGCATGTATGTTGATCAACAGACTTTAAAGCTGCAGGAAAACCCAGAAGTAAGGATTTGATTGTAACAAATTATGGTGAATATTAGTTTTCCATGTAGCTTATGTGCACCAAGTAATGTTGTTTCTTCTGAATGTGAAGGATGTCCCAACTGGAGAACTTCCTAGGAACATGCTTCTATCAGTAGATCGCCATCTTGTTCAAACAATTGTTCCAGGCACTAGATTGACCATCATGGGGATATACAGTATCTTTCAAGCTGCCAATTCTGCCGCATCGTGAGAACCATCATTCTTTGATATATATTATCAGTGCCTTTTCTATTGTCATTCTCACAAGGACTGATGTTTCTTAACTTTAACTTTGCAGCCACAAAGGAGCAGTTGCAATCAGGCAGCCCTATATCAGGGTTGTAGGCATTGAAGAAACTAATGAAGCTAACTCTCGTGGCCCTGCATCTTTCACAACAGAAGATGTAAGTGGTGCAATCGCCGCTAAAAATTTATTGAATTCTACCATCTTCTACACGATGTTAGTGCTAATAAATAACATGTGGGGATTATATTATGTTTAAGGTGGCACACTAGTACAATGGAATGTATAGTTAGTTGGGTTACCATCGAATGACTGTTTAATTTTGCCATTCATTTATATCAGAATATCTCTTGAATTTGTCTTTAGCGAGGTTCCCCATATGCTTGATAGATATCCTCAAAGTTGCATGTCGACAGCCCTTTCAGTTTATCCACATCTGATTATTTTCCATGAGGCAAGTCTCATTTTTCTAATGGATAAGCATGGTGGAAAAATTTGCAGATAGAAGAGTTCAAAAAATTTGCAGCAGAGCCTGATGTCTATAAAGCCATTTGTTCAAAGATTGCCCCCTCTATATTTGGTCATGAAGATGTGAAGAAGGCAGTGGCTTGTCTTCTATTTGGAGGATCTAGGAAGGTCAGTCATAGTCTATGATGTTTAACTTCAATTATTTATTAGTTTGTATTGATGCTTAATCTTTCCAACGAGCAGAATTTGCCTGATGGGGTTAAGTTAAGAGGTGACATTAATGTATTACTCTTGGGGGACCCATCTACTGCTAAATCCCAGGTTAGTTGCTTCAAGAGATTATGGCTATATAATATACAACTCATGAAATGCTACTGTAATTTTTCATTGTTGTAGACCATATTTCCTTGTGTTGATATAAATCGTCAAATTTCCCTTCCCAGTTTCTCAAGTTTGTTGAGAAGACAGCTCCAATTGCTGTTTATACTTCTGGAAAAGGTTCATCGGCTGCTGGACTTACAGCTTCAGTGATACGGGACAGCAGCTCTGTGAGTGCTCAATTTTATTTTGCTTTGTGAACAAGTATTGGTTTAAGTCTGGTTTTGCATTGTTTTCTAAAAGCATTATCAATTAAATGAAGGCGTCTTCTTCCTTAATGGTCAAAAAAAATTCTGATTTTTTCACTTGGTTGTGCAATCCAGCGAGAGTTTTATCTTGAAGGAGGTGCAATGGTTTTGGCAGATGGAGGTGTTGTCTGTATTGATGAGTTTGACAAAATGAGATCAGAGGATAGGTAAACCCAAAGAGATTTTAGTTATTTTTATCAAAGTTCCTTATTTAATTTTTCAAATCCTCATTTTGCTATTAGAGTTGCTATTCATGAAGCCATGGAACAACAGACAATATCCATTGCCAAAGCAGGAATAACAACGGTTCTTAATTCCAGAACCTCAGTGCTTGCAGCTGCTAATCCTCCGTCAGGACGTTATGATGATCTTAAGGTCTTTCTTCATATCGTTTTTTACAATTGCCCATTTTTCAAGTTTCTTAATGGCCTAGCTTAATATGCTATGTGTTCGTTCATCTGCATCGCAGACGGCACAGGATAACATTGATTTGCAAACGACAATTCTCTCCAGATTTGATTTAATTTTCATCGTAAAAGATATAAGGATGTACAGTCAAGATAAGGTAACTGTAAAGCTTGCTCTTCTATTTTAACTCAAAATGCCTTTTTTTCACCTTTTGTGCTGGGCTTGGGCTTGTCTCTTTTCTCTTGAGTTTTAATGTGAACTCAAGAGACGACCACATAACTGGAGTGGTTGGCACAATAAGTTGTCAATTTTTATCTCTTAGAATGTATTATTAGTTATTAGTTTCATTACGATTAGAATAGAAACTGATTATAGGTTTTTGTTTTGAAACATCTGAGTTATAGTGTCAGGCTACCCTGTGCTAATGGCAGTGGCTTATTAACTGCAGATTATAGCAAGCCACATTATAAAAGTTCATGCATCTGCTGATGCCAATTTGGGTGAAAATAGAGCTTCTAAAGAAGAGAATTGGCTAAAGAGGTGAGGGACGTTATAAAGAGAGTATTCATGTGCTTGTTTTGCTTGCTTTCGTAAACCTTGTAGTTGCCCAACTGTCTGGATTGCAATTTTGGCAGGTATCTTCAATATTGCCGATCTCATTGTCATCCCCGTTTGTCAGAATCTGCGTCCACAATGCTGCAGAATAATTATGTTAAAATCAGACAGGTATGCTTGTGCATGGAAGATATTTTTATTTTTAAATTGGATTTGCTCACGAACTCAAGCTCTGAATGCTTAATCTCTTTTGCAGGACATGAGACAACAAGCAAATGAAACAGGGGAGGCTGCTGCAATTCCGATCACAGTTAGGCAGCTGGAAGCTATAGTCAGATTAAGCGAGGCACTTGCAAAAATGAAGTTGTAAGTATCTTAAATATCAACCTTTTCTCCTGTCTTACCCTTTTCCTATTTAAGAACAAAATCTGATCGACATTACAGAGAGCTTGTTTTACCAAATTGTATTAGTTGATTTTGTGTCACCTTCTCATAGCGTTAATGAGGATTTTTTGATTCATGGATTTAAGAAAAGCTTGTAATAGCATGTTGTAGGTAAACCCTTCAGTAAGATGCTCGACATTCTTAGTTTATTCGTAAGTACTGTAGTTTATAATTGAATTATTATAGATCTGTAATGTTTTGGCTGGTTAACTATAATTGTTCGTAAATTTCACAGTACTGATAACTGAAAGTAGGTTTTAGTTGTGAAGTAAATTCTATAAACTGGTTTCAGAATTTGCATTTGGCTTTGGAAACTAAGAAACCAAAAGCTTAGAACTGATTCTCTAGACCAAGTGCCATTTTTCATTCTTAGCATTATTTCAACTATATTTACTAGAATTGTTTAGATCTGTAACTAGAAAGTTTGTACAAATTAAAAAGTGATCGGTATGTTATATGTTTTCTTCTTTTTACCCAATTTACCCCGCTCCCAGTGTTATCAATCTTTAAATCTTTGTATTGACTAAATGATCAGGTCCCATGTTGCCACTGAAGAAAATGTGCAGGAAGCTATTAGACTTTTTACTGTGTCCACGATGGATGCAGCACGCTCTGGGATTCATCAGCAAGTAAATCTAACTCCTGAAATGGCTAATGAAATAAAGGTTTGTCTAGTGCTACAACCGAAATTCGGAATCTCATTTCCTCGTAGTTTCGCCAGCTATTCTAATTTCTTGTAATCTCCCCCATAAACAGCAAGCAGAAACACAGATAAAGAGAAGAATAGGAATTGGTAACCACATATCTGAGAGAAGACTGATTGATGAGCTCACCAAAATGGGGATGAACGAGTCAATTGTAAGCCCCTCTGAACCCAAAAAACCTCACCATTCTTAGCATTCATTAGTATGTGCAAGCTGATCTGGACACTCTTGAATATGAATAAAAAAGGAACTTATATATTTATCATCATTTAAACGTTTTCATGTTTCAGTTCGAACATCTGATTATGTTATGAATGTTTTGGGCAGGTGAGAAGAGCCCTGATTATTATGCACCAGAGAGATGAAGTTGAATATAAAAGAGAGAGGCGTGTCATTTTCCGCAAGGCATGATCATGATAAGTTAAGTCCCCTTAATTGTGCCCTTGCACTGACATGAATCATAGGTATACTGCTGACCTCCATATGTATTTGTAGCAAATGTTATTTGTTGTAAACCAGAAACATCAGTAAAGTTGCATTTTCATCTTCTCTCATCCCCATTATAAAGTAAGCACCTTCAGAGAGAGAATCGTATTGTTATCACTGTGTAGGAACTGGTGAAGACACTACACATTTACATTTAAGGATGACAATGGTCTACTTTCTGTGCTGCCTCAGTTATTGTTATTGCTATTTGTCTTTGTTCAAAGGTGGCACCTCTACTGTTTTTTTCATGGGGATGTAGTCAAGTGTTCCTTCTACTTTTTGTGCTAGCTCAGTAATTAACATCAACCCCGAGTTCCCTGAGTTCGAGGGTGTGACGAATAGTCTCAGCACTCACAGCCGTGGAGGATTCAACAGGGACGGTATATAACAGTTCAAGCCCACTACTAGCAGATATTATTCTCCTTGGGCTTTCTTTTTTAGGTTTCTCCTCAAAGTTTTTAAAATGCGTCTACGAGGGAGATGTTTCTCCTAGAATGCCTCGTTCCCCTTTCTAACCGATGTGGGATCTCACAATCCACCCTCCTTGGGGGCCTAACATCCTTGCTGACACACAATTTGGTGTTTGGCTTCGAACTATTTGTAACAGCCCAAGTCCACCGCTAGTAGATATTGTCTTTTTTGGATTTTTCTTTTCGAGATTTACACATCCTTATAAAGAATGTTTTGTTCTCCTTTCCAACTAATGTGGGATTTCATACTCTTCATACTCTCATGGTCTTCTCTAGAACAGTCTAAAACGAAGTGTAAAGCTTCTTACTAATTCCTCTAAAGAACATTCATCGTCAAGTATTACAGGTCCGTGGTCATTCACCTGATGAGAAACGGCTAGAGAACGAACGCTGTGATCCGCATGATTGCTAGTAATATAATGTGGCTTCTTCTTTGTATCCCTTTGAGATCCCAAAGGTCAATGATCTGATTAACCAGAACGATCAGAGTTGTCAATGTATGTGATAGCAGTGCGCCACAACAGGATTGAAAGACCAAAAAAAATGCACCTAATTATCCCCCAAGCAACAACATAAAAACCATCACAAAAAATCTTATCTTACAAACGTTTTCAATTCCGAAGCTAAAAAGAACCGTCGAAACTACTAAGAGCATGTTTGCGTGTGATTATGGTCATTCTAAAATCACTCATAACCATGCCTTTTGTAACTTTGATTATGATAAGAACGATTTTATTTATTTCAAGATCATCCCCAACCGTGCTCTAAATACCATCATCGAGCTGCAACTTCCGTAACTATTTCACTAGAAACAGAGTAAGTTTGTCGATCGATCGTAAGGCTACGATCGGTTTCATCACGAACTTTTTTGACAGAGAAAGCAGGCCTTTGTGGATCTTTAAGCTCTGAAGTTGAACTCTTAAGCATTGAAGAGATTTCCAACATGGTTGGCCTATCATCTGCATTTTCTTGAACACAAAGCAAAGCTATCTGCATGCATCTTGTTAGTTTGCAAGTTGATTCAGAATCATCAAGTGATTGATCCATAAACTCCATTCCTCTGCCCTCTTTCCAAGCCTCATATGCCTGAAAAAGGGTTTTGAATTGAAACTCAAAGCCATCAACGATCTCATCGTAAAAGTGAACGGAGATAGATAGATCTGTTAAGCCACTACTAGATTCAAAGCGATTTCAAATATGCTCGAGTTGATGGGATGGTAAAATTCAAGGTTAAAATACCATTCAGGCTCTATATGTCGGGACTCGTCCCATCTTAATCCATCTATTTTCAAGAAAACTACCACATTAGACTAATAATGAAAGACTTACGTAATCTAGAAGACTCAAACGTTCGTGCTCCCCATTTAGCTCGGTAGTCCTCTTCCCACTTATGATTTGAAGAAGAAGAACTCCAAAACTAAATACATCTGATTTCGTAGAATAAACTCCTTGCTTCGCATATTCAGGGGGAATATAGCCACTGCATTGGATGAAAATGGAAGTTAATGTGAGAACAATTTTATTTTGAATCGTAACGTTGTGGAAGAAAATATTGCACTCACTATGTTCCCGCAATTCGGCTCGTGTTTGCTTCAAGTTCTTCTTTCGCGAAGATTCTAGCCATGCCAAAATCTGAAATTTTCGGCTTCATGCCATCGTCCAACAAAATATTACTCGGCTTTAAGTCCCTATGAATTATTGTCAATCTTGAGTATTCTTGCAGGTAAAGAAGTCCTTGAGTTACCCCTTCAATGATCTCTACTCTTTTTGCCCAATTCAACAAATTTCCTCTTCCATGGCCTTCCTTGCAAAATGTTAAGGAAAGTAGAGTTAACATATGCTAACGTGTGATCCAACGAGTCATGAGGTTAAGCCCGACTAGACCTTACAAGGGTCTGTCTAACAAACTGGACCAGACTTCCTTTGGCCGATCCCTCGAGGAGTTAGTCAAATGGCCTAATTGGCCAATCTCTTGAGGAGTCTACCTAGGCCGACTTGGTTAACTCCTCGATGGGTCGACCTTGACTGGTCTTTTTGAGGCCTCATTCGGCCAAACAATGTATTTAATCACTCGAGGGGTCATGCTAGTTTGCTTGACAAAGTCCCTATGTTTGACCATACCTTCAATCTATCCCTTCGAGAATCAATTGAGAGACTCGTGATGAACCTTGAAATGAAACAGTAACAGGGAACGAATCATTCCTTATAAGGATGTGGAAACCTCTCCCTAAAAGATGCATTTTAAAACCATGAGGCTGATGACGATACGTAATGGGTCTAAGCGGACAATATATGACAGCGAGGAGCTTGAACTGTTACAAATGGTATCAAAGTCAGTCACCAGACGGTGGGAGACACTAGTCGGAGTAGGGCTAGTCCCTCTTCATAGTAGACATGTTTTAGAACTAAGAGGCTAACAACGATATGTAACAGGCCAAAGCGGACAATATCTGCTAGCGGTGAGTTTGGACTATTACAGAAACCAACCTTAAAGGTGAGAGAGAAGGTCAATGTTGGCTAATAACCAACTCTTTGACACTCGAAGGATCATATTGAGCTCGGGAGGGATTGAGTAGAAGCGGTTCATAATGACGATGACTAGATATTCTGGTGAGATTCTTGAAGAGTGTTAGAGTACTTAAATGTATGTTACAAGTAAACGAGTATAAGATACGAATTTTGACGACATTCTAAGGTACACTTTCTAAGCTCTCAACAAACTCGGTTCCTAGTTCTAACCTGAGCCCCGAGTGCTGGTGGCTTAACCGTTGATCTAATATACCAATTGTCGGTATCAACATGACACATTTTTTTCCTTGGTGTAAGAAATCTAATAGTGAAACTTGAACCTTCCGTTGATATTTTATCTACTAAATTATACTCGAATTAACATATAACACCAAGTGTGAGATCCCACATAGGTTGGAGAGGAGAACGAAACACCCTTTATAAGGGTGTGGAAACCTCTCCCTTGCAGACGCGTTTTGAAAACCTTGAGGGGAAGCCCAAATGGGACAATATCTGCTAGCGGTGGGTTGTTACAAATGGTATCAGAGCTAGACACCGGGCAATGTGTCAGCAAAGAGGCTGAGCCCCGAAGGGGGTGGACGTGAGGCGATGTGCCAGCAAGGACACCGGGACTCGAAGGGAGGTGAATTTGGTGGGGGTCCCACATCGATTGGAGAAAGGAACGAGTGCCAGTGAGGATGTTGGGCCCCGGAGTGCCAGTGAGGATGTTGGGCCCCCGGAAAGGGGGTGGATTGTGAGATCCCACATCGGTTAGGGAGGAGAACGAAACACCCTTTATAAGGGTGTGGAAACCTCTCTCTAGCAGACGCGTTTTAAAAACTTCAAGGGAAATCCCGAAAGGGAAAGCCCAAAGAGGAAAATATGTACTAGCGGTGGGCTGTTACACCAAGTTTTAGAAAATTAAACCGAAGGAAAGTCTTACCGAAGAGATGGAAATCGAGGCTTTTGTTAGGCATGTACTCATAAATCAACATATGTTCTTGAGTGTCAACACAGAATCCAACAACTTTCACAAGGTTGACATGCTGTAGTCTTGCAGTGAGCAAAACTTCATTCTTGAACTCTTCAAAACCTTGTGCTGAAGTTGCTGACAGTCTTTTCACTGCTATTTCCTGTCCATTTCCTAATACTCCCTGCAAAGTAGAATGCACCTGTTCTAAGTACTTGAAATACGGCTCGAGATTCAAATCCGAACATAATTGAGTAGCTAAAACACGAATTTATGTTCTTTTTTAAGTTGTAGGTTCATATCATCATAATACTAAGACATATTGTAACCGTCCAAGCTCACCTCTAGCAAATATTGTCTACTTCGGTCCGTTACGTATAGTCATCAGCCTCACAGTTTTAAAACGCATCTGTTAGGGAGAGGTTTTCACACCCTTACAAGCAATGTTTCGTTCTCCTCTCCAACCGATGTGGGATCTCACAATCCGACCCCTTTTGGGGGCCAGTGTCTTCCCTGGCACACCGCTCGATGTCTAGCTCTGATACTATTTGTAACAGCCCAAACCCACCGCTAGCAAATATTGTCCGCTTTGGCCTGTTATACATAGCCATCAGCTTCACGGTTTTAAAACGTGTCTGTTAGGGAGAGGTTTCCACACCCTTATAAGCAACGTTTCGTTCTCCGCTCCAACCGATGTGGGATCTCACAATCCACCCCTCTTGGGAGCCCAGCGTCTTTGCTAGCACACCGCTCGGTGTCTGGCTCTGATACCATTTGTAGCAGTCATCAAGGCCACCGCTAGCAAATATTGTCTATTTTGGTCTGTTACGTATCGCCATCAGCCTCATGATTTTAAAACGCGTCTTTTAGGAAGAGGTTTCCATACACTTATAAGCAATTCTTTGCTCCCCTCTCCAACTGATGTGGGATCTCACAATCTACCCCCCTTGGGGGCCCAGCGTCTTCGCTGGCACACCGCCCGGTGTCTAGCTCTAATACCATTTGTAACAGCTCAATCCCACCGCTAGCAGATATTGTCCGCTTTGGCCCGTTACGTATCATCGTCAGCCTTACGGTTTTAAAACGCGTCTATTAGGGAGAGGTTTTAACACCCTTATAAGCAAAGCAAGACTTCGTTCCCCTCTCCAACCGACGTGGGATCTTACACATATGCTTCACTTTTCTAACTCCTCCAACCGACTGACACCATTTTAGTTGATTTTTCGAACTTTTTTGATATCATCCTAGTCGTAGGATATACTATACTATACTTAAAAGGACTAAGGACAGTTCATATTGATATCAAAGATTTTGTGGTGGGTAGCAGTTATATATGTACCTTATAAACGGGGCCATAGCCACCTTGTCCAAGTTTATTCATGAAAGCAAATTTGTTGGTAGCTCTCTCAATCTCAGCATAGCTAAACACTTGCAAATCAGGAGCACTGTTCTTAAAATCTTCTCCTCCAACAAGATTTTTTATATTGAATTTTGATCTTCTTCCTGCATCTATCAGCACCACGCTCAACCATGGAAAATTATTTCATGAAGATCTTATAACGAATTGTAAAGAAAAACATAAGTTTTTTTTAACAAAAACTTATCCTCAACCGACACGAGCATGTATAGCAACCCAAGCCCACCGCTAGCAGATATTGTCTGCTTTGGCCTGTTACGTATCGCCATCAGCCTCATAGTTTTTAAACGCATCTACTAGGAGAGACTTTTACACCCTTATAAGGAATGCTTTGTTTCCTTCTCTGACCGATGTAGGATCTCACAATCCACCCTCCTTAAGGGCCCAGTGTCCTCGCTGGCACACCGCCTGGTGTCTGACTCTGATACTATTTGTAACAGTCCAAGACCACCACTAGTAGATATTGTCCGCTTTGGCCCATTACGTATCGTCATCAGCCTCATAGTTTTAAAACGTATCTACTAGGGAGAGATTTCCACACCCTTATAAGGAATGTTTTGTTTAACTCTCCAACCGATATAGAATCTCACAATCCACCCTCCTTAAGGGCCCAGCATCCTCGCTGACACACCGTCCAGTGTCTGACTCTGATACCATTTGTAACAGTCTAAGCCCACCACTAGCAAATATTGTCCACTTTGGTCCATTACGTATCGCTGTCAGTCTCACGGGTTTAAAACGTGTCTACTAAGGAGAGATTTCCACACCCTTACAAAGAATGCCTCGTTCCCCTCACCACAGATGTAGAATCTCACAATCCACCATCCTTAAGGGCCCAACGTCCTCGCCGGCGTACCGCTCGATGTCTAACTCTAATACCATTTCTAACAGCCCAAACGCACCACTATCAAATATTGTCCACTTTGGCCCGTTACGTATCACCATCAACCTCACGGTTTTAAGACGCGTCTACTAGAGAGAGATTTCCACACCCTCATAAGGAATGCTTCGTTCCCCTCTCAGCCGATGCGGGATCTCACACCACGACTCAGTGAGTCTTAATGAACATCAACTCTTCTTTTAAGGTCAGAGACTCAAATCTTCACGACCCAATAAAAGATATCATTGTATTAAGACAAATCCATCACGAAACAAACAAAAAAAGACGATTACCTTTGGATTTGTTGGATTTGAGTCTTCTAAACAACAAGAACCCTAGTAAGAGAAGAACAATGGCACCACCAATTGTGGTTGGGATAACTATCAACAAAGATACTTTGTTTTCTTTCTCATTCCCAAACTCGCTAGCTGCAACCAAAAGTTCAAGAACTTGATCAATTCAAATGTAAACAATTCATTTTTCAAGTCTAGAATTCAGAAAAAACACTCCAACCTGCAATAGAAGAGAGCTCCCAATTGTCATCATTAGACACCAACCAAACAAAGTAACCAAGCAACCTCCTTTGTTTGACATAATTAACCTTAATTTTAACAACCTTAGCATCATCAAACCCAATCCAAGTAGATCCAACCACACAAAAACTCATCACATAGCTACCATTAAACTCCACATTATCAACCCTGTTGCTCTTCATATAATCCTTTATATCCTTGTATGTAATCGACCCATCAGCAGAAATGGCTGGCCCAATGGCAGCTGCTCCAACACCAAAATCCTCAACATTTTTTAGTGTCCAAGCATAGCCATAAAAGGGCAAAGCCAAAACAATATTAGCAGCAGGCAATCCCTTTGCAATCCACTGACTAATTCCACTGTCTGTGTTTGTTTTATTCAATAATGGATCATACAAAGCTGCAAAAGGAGCTGTAAAATTTGGCCAAAAACTTGGCATGTAATAATCATAACCCAAAAAATTAACCCAATTCAAGTTATTTCTTATGGAATCAACAGGATATGACCCAAATTCCAAATCTGGAGTGTTTTGAACAGCTGCTGTCAAAATAAGCACTTGCCTTTTTGAGATTCTGGCCTCTGTTTCAGCTGCTTGTCGCCATTCTTCAAAGAGTTTCCCCATGTTGGACATGTCGGATGTCGTGTTGGATGAAACCCAACAAAAATCAAGCCCATCAAAATCATGGGTTCTTGCAAGTTTAATGGTGGAATCAATGAAGGCCTTTCTATGAGTGAAATTGCTAACCATTGAGGATAGAACATGATAATCTGCATTTCCGCCGCCAATGGAGAGAAGAGTGGAAAGAGAAGGGTTTTTTTGCTTGACAATTGCTGTGAAGTTAGAGAAATTTTGAAGCTCAGAGGATGAAAAATGAAGCTCATAAGAAGTGGAGTTTATGAGCTCTGCAAACCCACATAAAAGATGAGTGAACAGAGGTGAGTTTATGTCGGATGAAGGGGAACCAGCTGCTGATAGCCAATACCCAGCTTTGATCCATGGCTGAGCTTTGGAAGCTTGTAAGAACGTGAAGAACAAGAGAGCACTAATGAAGGGTTTTGATACCATGAGGAGATTTTGGTGTTTGTGTGTACGAAATTTACATTTTTTTGATGATCTTTGTTGATGTTCATCCACAAGTTTTGATTTTTTTTTTTCAAAAATGAAACCCATTTGACTAAGGTGATTAACTTGACTTTTCATTCATTATTGTTTGTTTAATGTATCATTATTAATGTTGCATAAGACTTAAAAGGACCAATAATTGGGATTAAGAGGGAAGGAAGGGGAGAGCAGGAGGAGATGGGATGAGGTTGGGGTCGGGAAAGCTCGGAGGAAAAATGTAACGGCCCAGATCCATTCTAGTGGATATTGTACTCCCCCCTCGAAGCTTTATTAAGACGCGTATTCTACGGAAGCATTTCCACACCCTTGTGCTTCGTTCTTCTCTCCAACCAATTTGAGTTCTCACAATTCAACACCTTTAGGGCCAAGCTTCCTCACTAGCACTCGTTTGGACCCCACCAAATCTACCCCTCCAACCAATTTGGGTTCTCACAATTCACCCCTTTCGGAGCCCAGCTTCCTCGCTGACACTCGTTCGGACCCCCACCAAATCTAGCCCCTTCGGGGTCCAGCGTCCTTACTGGCACACCGCCTCATGTCTACCCCTTCGGGGAAGGGGCCTCCTCGCTGGCACATAGTCCAATGTCTAGCTCTGATACCATTTGTAATGTACCATATCCACCGCCAACAAATATTTCTTTGAGTTTTTCTGCTTGGGCTTCCCATCAAGGCTTTAAAACACGTTTTCTAGAGAAAAGTTTCCACACACTTATAAAAGATGTTCTGTTCTCTCCCCAACCATGTGAGATTGTGTCCCCAACCAATATGAGTTCTCACAAAAATCAGTTAATTAAGGAAAGATTCGAGGAATTCAAGACATTCCCGTATCAATGAACATATTTAAACCAATCATTCATCTAGTTCTTGAGTGTACGTGTTGTCAGCCACGAAGTCTTTCAGAACGAAAAAGTTGACCAAAAAACTATTCTATTGTCAAATTAAATAGCTTGTACAATACTCAAAGAGTTTTCTTCCAACTGGCTGTCTTTGGTGATTTTTGAGATTTTTTTTCATATTTTATTAAAAAAATGTCACATCCCACCCTCATTCAATAGTCAATGATAAATATATATATATATATATAATATATTATATAATATATATTATTTATTTATTTATTTATTTATTTATTTTTCTTATTAAAAAAAAAAAAAAAGCGTGGAAAAGTAGTCGCCGGAATAAAACCGGCGACCAAATGCTGCGCGCGTTGAGCCCCGCGCCATTCGTCTATTTTTTCTCTGCTCTTCCTCCTCCGTCCTCTTTACCTAATCGCAGCCTTCATCGCTTCTCTCTAATGGCTGTCTTTGCTCGAATTGCCGTCGTCGGTGACGTTGTAAGCTTTTCTTTCTCTTTTTCAACTGTTGATTTTGGTAAATTCGAGTTCATTTTTATGTAATGGAATGATTAATACACTTAATTTAAGGGAAGAGATAAGAAATTTTTTTTTCATTAATTTTTGTTTCGAGGAAATTATGGCTGTTCTGTTCTTTAAATGTGTTGTCCTGCTTACTCTTTACGGTTTCTAGCATGGGGATTGGGATTTACGAGAAGACACCAAGGCACTTCAACTATTGCAGGTAAGTTTTCTTTCTGTAATCCGTAGTTTAGCTGAATTATAATCTTATTATTGAAACTTTTGTCTAGAGAATACTTACACCGATTGATTGAGCTTTGTAATGGTTCTGGTTTTTGATTCCTGGTTCAACCATTGCATCTCCTCTTTTGTTTTAAGTGTCAGTACAGGACATCATTAGCTCCTATGAGTTGGGGTCTGAGTGAAACATAATCTCTTTGTTTCTCAATCAATTTTTTTTTTGGTTACCTAGATAACTCGTAAGATATTAAATCTTAAGCTCTCTAAACCTTTTATTGTTTACGGCCCTTCTTGACGTGAACCCGATGCTGGTTGAATCGATTAAGAAATGAAACTACTTCCAGTCTGCAGAAAATTCAATTGGGTGGTTTGGGTTGAGACTTTTTTTTCCCTTAACTCAGTGGAGAAGTGTTTAGTTTTAAGAGCTGTAACTTCTTTTGTAAGATCGAAGTCAATGAGATGAACTTGCAGCAATATTGGATGGTTAACTTTCAATTATGTATATAATTTCTCATATTTACAGCGTGAGATCCCACATCGGTTGGGGAGAAGAATGAAACACCCTTTATGAGAGTGTGGAAACCTCTCCCTAGCAGATGTGTTTTAAAAACCTTGAGGATAAGCCCGAAAGGAAAAGTTCAAAGAGGACAATATCTGCTAGCGGTGGGCTTGGGCTGTTACATACCGTGTTCATGTATACTTGTACATATTATGATTAATCTCGTAGGAATAGGATCAGTATTTGAGTTTACCCTATTTGATGTTAGAAACTGAGGAGCTATATTGTGGGCTGGTGCTACTAAGACTTCTATAATTGATCAAATTCTTACTTGCTCGAGGATCCCTTCCCTACCGAATGAATTTTGAAGACTGTCCTGATGGAGCTCTTTAGGTTCCAACGGCCTACCAAACCAATCTGACTGAAAATTGAGTCGTTATGGTTGGCTGGTCTTCAAAAGGATGCGAGCATGATGACATACTATAGTGTTTTGCATGCTTAGAAGTTGGAAATGCCACTGCATTGAATTAGAACTATTAGCTTAATGAATGGGTCATTGTTTTTTCCTTCTTAGAAACTCTCATTCCAGCTTATCTAATTAAATAAACGAGATTTTAAATGGATGTTTCTACTCTTGGAGGATATATATAGTATGCTGGTTTAAATAAAGTTTCTCATCGGGGTGGAATGACACGTAGGACTCTACAAATCTTAAGGATGATGTGAGATCCCACATTGGTTGGAGAGGGGAATGGAGCATTCCTTATAAGAGTGTGAAAACCTCTCTCTAGTAAATGCGTTTTAAACCGTGAGGTTGACGGCGATACATAACGGGGCAAAACAGATCATATCTGTTAGCGGTGGGCTTGGACTGTTACAGATGAACTATCCTAAACACTACCCTAGCTATTCCCTTTGGAATCTTGGATTTATCTCCCAATCCTAAACCTATTTCTTCCTGCACTTCATTGTTCTTCAATTTCTTCTTTCAATTCAACTCTGATTCATGTTTTTCCTTCCCTTTCTAACGTTGGTTTATGTCTTAATGCAGCCAGACTTAGTGCTCTTTACAGGCATGTTCTTTTCTCTCTCTCTCTCTATCTTGTGCTTCCATGCTTCTTGCCTCTACCTTTGAGATTGTTATATACTCCCCCCTTTTCCTGGTTGCTGGTAATAATAATAATGGTAATAAAAGATTATTATTAAAAATCTGAAAAGAAGAACACTGAGCATGTTATTGGATCCTCTGATATCTAAGAGACCACAGATTTTGCTTTGTTACATATGCATATTCCAATTTTTTTTCTCATTTCTTATCACCTTCCTTCACCATCTTGATTCTCTTCAGGCGATTTTGGTGAAGAGAACGTCGAACTGGTTCGAAGTATTGCAGAGCTTAAATTTGCAAAGCTAGCTATTCTGGGAAACCATGATGCTTGGTTTACGCCATGCTTTTCTCAAGAGTATGTACAGCTATGCCCCTTCTTATTATAAGTTATTATTTTCATTAAGTCAAAGATTTTTGGTTACATTGGAAATTGATTCATTCCAATATCTGGTTCCAATATGTGAAGAGTAATGTTCTGTCCAGATATTTGTTTGTGAGAGATGAAGTGTTGGGGCATTTGATATGCTGCAAGTAAACCAATTTTTTCTTAATGTTGTTGATGTGATATATTAACTTAACTCCTGATTTGAATGTGAAATTTCAGGAAAAAGGATGGTGTTCAACTCCAATTAGAATGGTGAGTCTATTTCATACGTATGATTAATTGATACAATTAGGAGGCTTGAGAAATTCTGAAAAGAAAATGAAAATCAATATGCATTGCACGAGGTTGTTTATAAATTTTTTAGAATGTTATGATTCAATTTAGAAATTGTGAGATCCCACGTTGGTTGGAGAGGGGAACGAAACATTCCTTATAAGGGTGTAGAAACCTCTCCCTATCATACGCGTTTTAAAACCTTGAGGGGAAGTCCTTGAAGGGAAAGCCTAAAGAGGATAATATCGGCTAGCGGTGAGCTTGAGCTGTTCCAAATGGTATTAGAGCCAGACACTGGACGGTGTGCCAGTGAGGACGCTGGGCTCCCAAGGAGGGGGATTGTGAGATCCCACATTGGTTGGAGAGAGAAACGAAACATTCCTTATAAGGGTTGGAAACTTCTCCCTAGTAGATGCGTTTTAAAACCTTGAGGGGAAGTTCTTGAAGGGAAAGCCTAAAGAGGTCAATATTTGCTAGCGGTGGGCTTGGGCTATTACAAAAATACTCACGGTTAGCGATATGGGTTTTTCCTATTCGCTTCGAGCTAGCTCTTAGCTTGTTTGTTGCGATGTGGAAGCTAAGTCATTCGAACATATTTTCAGTAGATGTTTCGTAACTGTATGCATGTTCTAGTCTGGATTCATGCTTGGTTTAACTGCCAGAATAAAGGGAAAATGTTCATCTCTCTGTCAACAGTCTTGGCAAGGACCATATCGCTTACCGACATGTGGACTTCCCTGAGCTAAAACTAAGCATTGTCGGTGGACGACCTTTTTCCCATGGTGGAAGGTTGTTTAGGAGGCAGCTTCTTTCCGCAAGGTACTTATCATTTCTCATCGGTTCTTTTTGAAATGGACTAAAACATCGTTAGTTAGTTCAATTCCAGTTCTAATTACCTTAATATTAAATTTTCCTTGTTATTCTGAACTTTTAAGATCAAACTTTTAGTTTAACAGAACTGTTGATCAACCAGTTGGATTACTCTCTTAATGAAACCTTAGCTGCTTTATCCTAACTACCTTTAGAGCTTCCCGTGAACATATTACTTGTAACAACCCAAGCCCACCGCTAGCATATATTGTCCTCTTTGGGTTTTTCCTTTCGGACTTCCTCTCAAGATTTTTAAAACGCATTTGCTTGAGAGAGGTTTCCACACCCTTATAGAGAATGTTTCGTTCCCCTCTCCAACCGATGTGAGATCTCACAATCCACCCTCCTTTTGGGATCCAACTTCGTTGTCAGCACTCGTTCCTCTCTCCAATCGACGTGAGATCTCACAATCCACCCTCTTCGGGGACAGCGTTCTCGCTGGCACACCGCTCGGTGTTGGCTCTGATACCATTTGTAACAGCCCAAGCCCACTACTAGCAGATATTGTTCTCTTTGGACTTTCCGTTTCGGGCTTCCCCTCAAGGTTTTTAAAACGCATCTGCTAAGGAGAGATTTCCACACCCTTATAAAGAATGCTTCGTTTCTCTCTCCAATAGATGTGGAATCTCACAATCCACCTCCTTTCTGGGCCCAACGTCCTCGCTTCAATCGACGTGGGATCTCACATTACTAGTCTCTTCAACCCTAGTGACCATTTTGAATTCTAAAGCTGTCTAAAAATTGGGTTTTGTCCCCTTAGATATGGCGTCAAAGACATGGAAACAAGTGCGAAGAGAATATACGAAGCTGCGATAGGCGCGCCCAAAGATCATTTGGTTATAATTCTTGCACATAACGGGCCTTCTGGTGCGATTTATCAGCCAAAGATGATTAAATCCTATTCGAGATGCATTCATCTATTGCTCTTATCGACCAAACGATTTCGTGTTTCTTGTTTTCCAGGTCTTGGTTCTTGTGCAAATGACATTTGTGGAAAGGATTGGGTATTTGGGGGTGGAGACAATGGTGATGAAGGTAAATATCTCTTCCAAAGTTACTTTAGAAATGGGGACTTTATCATTCCAATACATGTTGCTCTGGTACAGATCTAGCACAAGCCATATCCTGCTTGAAAGAGAACGGAAAATTTCACGTCCCTCCGTTGGTTGTGTTCGGGCATATGCATAAAGAACTCGCATACGGCGGGGGTCATCGTAAAATGATAGTCGTTGCAGTAGACAATACCATTTACCTTAACGGAGCTATAGTTCCAAGGGTTCATAGTAACTTCGATGAAGAAGGCGAGGGAAGAACAACCTTCACGAGTAGCGAAACGTCCTCTTCCCAGCCCGTTCCAAGGCGTTCCAAGCGAGCATTCACTGTAATCGACATTTCAGATGGGCGGGTGGATCAGATCACTGAAAGTTGGATCTCTGTTGTTGGTGATGAGAGCTTGTTGAATGAGGAGCATTTGATGTACAAAAGTAGCCATTAGCTTCCTCCAAATTGTTCATATGATACATTCTTCCTTCAAAGTGCTTTCATTTTCTATATCTAAAGAAATCAATCTTAATAGAGATGAAACTTTATGTAATTTATAGAAATATTATAGAAATATATTCATTATATTATCTTAATTTATAAGTAAAATTTCCTTTTAGAAGAATAAATAAGAATCAAACACTTCTAAAAAAATTAATTTTATATTTTTAGATTAAAAATTTTTCAAATACATTTGAAATTATTAAGCATATAATTTAAAGCTCAACAACTTATTAAACGTTTTTCAAATGTTTTTTTTTACTATATAATATTGAAGATTTGCACGTTTTAAAATTTATAAATTTAATAAATTAATCATTTTTAAAATTAAAAAAATAAAAATAAAAATAGTTATGTACTTGAAATTTTACTAATCCAAGAAAGAATTATATATATTTCATTAATATTCATTGATAATTAGAGGGATAAAAATGGAATGTGGCAAGTTATTTATGGTATGAAAAATAAACTACCATAATTTTGATAATTATATTTAGTTAATATAATTTTATATCTAATATATCATTAAATATAAATTTCTAAAATTTTAATTTTATCTATAAAATACTTTCATATAAATTTTTTGACACTTTTTAAAATTTATAAAAAGAATTATGGCTAATAAACTTGTTAATTAAAAAAAAAAAACTAAGCTTAAAAACATATTAAAACTTTATTAAATACAATTTTTTTTTAAAAAAATAGATTAAACTTATAATTTACCAAAAATAGAACTTTGAACTCTATTTAATTTCTAATATTAATAACAGTATGTTCGTTAAATAATGAAAGTGATAATATTATAAGTTGATAGCGTTTTTAACATGCCTATTTATTTTTCTACGGCGTGCATAGTCAAACAAATTGTTATATATATATAGCTTTCTTACTTGGCTTAAAGAACACGTGAAGTGGAAAAAATTCGAATATTTGTTTTCTCGATCGAAAATATATAGAAGTGACGAAGAAAAGGAAAAAGTTAATTTAAGACAGCAATGGATTGGGTCAAAAAATGGATTTTTGTGGTTTCCCAAAGTCATAAATGGAATAAAGAATATTTTGTTTATTGCGTGAAGGGCTCTTAACTCCAAGTAATGAAACTATTGGGAGTGCATTTTCAAACATTAATGTATAGAGAGAAGGGTCACATGGGAGTAAAGGTGGAGTCGAGATGCACACGATCAGAACTTTCAGGGAGCCTCCAATAATATAGAGGCTTAAAGAAAGGGACATTACCATAAGAAAAAGAGAAAGGAAAATGAAGGCTGCAAAATGGCATAAAAAGGGAACAAAGCACTAATTTTTATGCCCCCATTTGACATTGTCTTGTAAAAATATTTGCTGTTCTTGTCCTCTGCCGAAGGAATTTTGGGTTTCACACAGACCCAGAAGAGGGGGAAGAAGAAGAAGAAGAAAGAAGAACAGAGCGTGAAGTTTAAGGTTTGTTTTTCTGGTCGGAGACAATGATTCCCCCTTTCTTCTTTGTTTTTTAGACATACCCATCTTGTCGGCTTTGTTTCTTTGCTCATGATTTTGAGGATTTTGAGGTTTTTTTTGTTGTTGTTGTGGGTCGTGTGGGTTTTAGGTTCACTATGACTGTGGAGGATCGAAGAGCTAATTTGGTGGGTGAAAATGGGGTTATGGATCAGTTTCCTATTGGTATGCGTGTTCTTGCTGTGGATGATGACCCCATTTGCCTTAAGGTTTTGGAGAATTTGCTTCGTAAATGTCAATATCATGGTAAGTTTTTGTTGGATTTGGTGTCTTTTTTTTTAGGAAATCTTTGTTTATTGAATGTTTCTGACTCGCAAATGCTTACTGGTTTGTTCTTTGTTCAAATGTTGTGTTCTTTGTCAGTGAATCTTGTTTATGTGTTTGAAGAACATTGTTTGATCCTAAGAACACCTTTTGTCTTGTTTTTGAAACATTTCTTTTATGAACATGTTTGTCTGTCTGGAAATAGTAAGTCCAAATCTGTCTGATTTTGGATTGTTGGATTATTTTTTAGGTTCTTGATGATTACCTTGTGATGTCTTGAGTGAGTTTGAGTATTGTTTTTAGACACTTTTTTTATGGATACTTTTTGGTGGAATCTTTAATCATATGCTTCTTTTTAAGTGAATCTTTGGTGTCCTATTTTTAGAATCTCTTTTGAATAAACGACCAAACATCGTGAAATATTGAAAATGTTTTAAAAGTACCTTTCGTCGTTTCGAAAGTCACCTTAAACACTTTGACTTTGGCGTTTAAGGATGCTAATGAACTGATTGTTTTTTGGGTTCCAATGGCTTTGCATATTGATGTTTATCCTCGAGCTTATGTTATTTATCGCAGTTACAACAACGAATCAGGCGATTCAGGCACTTAAAATGTTGAGGGAAAACAGAAACAAGTTTGATTTGGTTATCAGTGATGTGAACATGCCAGACATGGATGGTTTTAAGCTCCTCGAGCTCGTAGGCCTTGAAATGGACCTACCCGTTATCAGTGAGATTGAACGCTTCTCCTCTACGATGTTCTAGTTGATTTCTTTCTTTATTACTTTATCTCGGTCTTACCGTTGTCATTCAGGTCTTTATGTATAGATGCAGATATAAATTTAATTGTGTTGAATTGATGGAAGGGTTGGTTTTGATTGCATTTCTCTGTTCAAATATGGTTCTAGTGCTGTCTGCGCATAGCGATACCGAGCTTGTAAAGAAGGGAGTTTTTCACGGTGCTTGTGATTATTTGCTGAAACCCGTTCGAATTGAGGAGCTGAAGAATATATGGCAGCACGTCCTCCGAAGAAAGACTTCCTCAGCTAAGAACCAAAACGAGTGCACTAATGGAAATGACACTCTATGTCAAACTGTTGAAGTTGTAAAAGGTTTCCCATCTGCGGCAAGTGCTGATAACGGGAAACCTGGTAAAAGGCGGAAAGACGATGACGACGATGAGGAAGGAGGTGAAGAAGAGAGCGCATATGAGACCGACGACTCCTCCTCCCAAAAAAAGCAAAGGGTAGTTTGGTTCGGTGAGCTGCATAGGAAGTTTATTGCAGCTGTTAATCATTTGGGCTATGAAAGTAAGTCTTTTGGTGTTTTTTTATGCATTCTTGTGCTTAGTGCTTTGTTTTTTCTTCTTGATGTTTATATAAATTTCTGATGCAGAGGCCGTTCCTAAAAAGATCCTCGATCTAATGAACGTCGAAGGACTCACAAGAGAAAACGTCGCTAGCCATCTTCAGGCATTGATCTTTTCGTTCTTTTCGTTTATGTCTTAATTTCGGTGGGAGATTCGTGAAGCTCGTTCGGTTTGAATGGCTACCTAAACTGTACTTTCTTGTGATTCATTGCAGAAATACAGGCAGTACCTTAAAAAAATGTGTACTAAGGAAGCTCAGCAATGTAACATGATGGCTGCATTTGGAGGTAAAGACACCTCCTTCAGGCCCATGGCTTCACTCAATGGATTTTCAATGACAGGAACGGGAAGGCTCTCGAATGCTACATTCTCGTCGTATCCCTCTCAAGGAATCGTTGGTAGATTAAACTCTACTGCTGGATTGAGCTTACACGGTATCGCTTCCTCAGGAATGATCCAACAGGGTGCTTCCCATAACTTGAGAAGCTCATTGAATATACTCCGGAAACCCCATCCAACTCTCTTGCTTTCAAACCGACCGCCGAGTATATTCAACAGTATTTCGACGCCATCGGATCACATACAGTCGCATTGGGACAAACACAACGCACCATTTAAAGAGTCGAATTTGATAAATGATGTTTCAAGTTTTACCGTTTCCACGAGCTTCCCTGATGCTAGAGTGGCTGTTGGTTGCTCGAGTAATTATGACTTTGGCGTTTCAAGCCATTCGTTGATGTTACAAGGACATAAGCAACAGAGTCATGGCAGCGGAGAGTTTCGAGATCAGTCTTGTTATAAGGTATCTCCAATCAACCCGGAACCCGTAGACTGCAGCACAGGCATTTCTAATATTTTGGGCGGCCATGGTCAGTCGAACAAAAACTGGCAGGGTGTCTCGCTCACTGGAACTTACCCTTCTGATGGAATGCCTGCGATTAATTTGACGATTTCTTCGGCTCAGCCCGATAATGAAAACTTTCCTGTTGGTTTTCCTTCGACTAGCGTGGACTCGAGTTCTCAGCTTGATTTAAGAGGGGAGACGCAATGCTATGACGAACTAATGGATCGGGTTGTCGATGCCATGAATGACAGATCAAAGCAACAATGGGAAACAGCTAAACAGAATTACTATGGCAACCATAGTTCTATATTGAGAAACTCTCTTGTTTCTGGGAATAGTGTTGCAGATCCCTTGGACCCGAGTTCAGCAGATCCGAACGATGTGATCTGTCTCGAAAACATCGGTAGCTCTTTGACTAACCAGTTGAATAGCGACGCTCCCGCCTTCATTCAGCAAGACGCAGAAACGTTGATGATGGAGACTTGGATGAACTTCGACGGAAAAAGTCTCATGGATCCAACAAAGCTACACTATAGTTTTAGTTCCCTGGATGAATAGATGAATGCTCTGTCGAAACAGGTATCGTCAAGACATTTCCTTTTTTCGTAACTATATTCATTATTCTCCTAGTTGTATTCGGATTACTCGAACAATGTTCCCCCTTGGTTCAAGATACTTCCGTAAAGATGTAAGAACGAGGACAGAATAGCATACGTTTTAGCAGAATGTAAAAGAGTGGGGCTCGATGTAACCGGTTACTTAGTTAGATTAGCAGGACGGGTAAAGGGTTAGTAAGGTCATAGTTGGTTTTCGAACGGAGCAGGGAGCTCTCGAAACCGCTCGGCAAGTTGTTTCTCATTTATGTCGCTATGTGATGCAGGATCATGATCGATCTATTCAAATAAATGACGAATTTGGATTTGATACTCAATCTCTCGGGTCGTTGTGTATATGAAGACTCTTGCTGCTACTGAATGATTGGAAAAGGGGAATGATTTTTAGAACAGAATCCCAACACTGTATCTTCATGTTTCTTTGATGATGTAGTTCTCTTATCATTAGCTATTTTTCTTGCCTGGTTGATTTGTTGCTAGAATAATGACAGGAGAACTCGTTCTATTCTTCTACGAATGAAATCATTTCCGGTTCCATTTTCGATTAATACCGTCGTTTGTCGTTTTGAAGTATCGTTACTTTCTTTTTAGTCGTAAACATGGTGCCAAAACTGAGAACAGCTCAGTTTTGAGAAAAATACGATGTATTCCAAGTTCATGAACGGATTAGACACGCCCAAGAACAGGTCACGTGGTCACAATTATGTGTGTATATAGCATATGCAGAAGAGTGGGATCTATAACATTGTCATGTATGAATTATGATGTAGAATTGACATGTTTTCAGGAACAATGCAACACAAATTATGGAGGGACGAGAGAACATTATGCCTTGAGAAATTGATGAACCAAGCACTTCGCTTGTCAGTTTCGATTGATCTCGTGGGGTTGAAGGACTTGACGACTAGTTGAACTAAGAGACGGGTCTTTGAAATGATAGAGATATTACCCATCCCAACCCATTTGGCGGGCTCGTCGCTCCCATAATGATGTAAGCTTCCTCTCCTTGATCGTCAATGCCTCGGCGCGTTCTCGAGCCTCTTCACAAGTTTCGGTTGCAGAAATGCACTTTTCAGCCTCCCTCTGATACTGAGAAGCTGCCCTTTTTGCCTCAAATACAGTGATGTTCATATGGCGAGTATGTTCGCCAGCAACTGCTTCTTGAAGCTTCAATTCCTCTGTCAGAAGGTCCACAAATTGTTTTTCCATCTCCCGCTTGAGATCTGGGTCATTTCCTCCACAGTCTGTATCGTATAAATAAATGAGATACATCGAAGGAAGTCAAGGAAAAGTCGATATAATCTCGAAACCATGCTTAAACAAAATGAAGTCTCAAGCTCAAATAAGAGTTGCAAACAGTCGATGGTGCATATAATACTTAATGTGAATGAAAGTTGTCCCTGTACAGTTTAGACTCACCGCTAGTAGATATTGTCTGCTTTGACCCATAACATATTGCCATCAGTTTCACGGTTTTAAAACATGTCTGCTAAGGAGAGGTTTCCACACCCTTATAAAGAATGTTTTGTTCCCCTCTCCAACGGATGTAGGATCTCACAATCCACTCCCTTTAGGGGTCCAGCGTCCTCGCTGGCACACCGTCCAGTATCTGGCTTTGATACCATTTGTAACGGGCTCTTACAGTCTATATAAGAAGCAGCTATAAGCCTAAAGGCCTTAGCTCAAGAACGGTGGAAGACAAATGTTTGGACGTAGTGCACAACACTATATCAGAATCCCGTTAATGAAATGAAAGAATACAAAATTATTTCAAGAGAGTTTTGATTCGTTGAAGAACGAAAACATCGAACCCAAAACAAGTAAATATAAACCTTCAAAAAGATCATAGCGTCGTGGAAATAGACGATGAGAGAAAAATGAAAGCTGCACATATTTCTCCAAAACAACAGAAAAAAACATGCAAGTAGCTCAAACATACCATTTGTGTTCTCCTGTATAGAAGATAAGGTAGAATATAAATTTGAACGAAAAATAGTTTAATTCAGTCAACCATGAAAAGCGACACGACAGTGCTAGGAAAACATCGTCGTGATTTTCACGTAATGAAGACAGGAAGTTCATCGTGAAGTTGAATTCGAGGGATGAATTCTAACCTGATACAGAGAGATTGGCCAGACCTATAAAAGAAGAAGCAAGAAAAAAGATGTGTTAGTATAGAAGCAACAATGAATCTAGTAAGAACACAAATCACAGCTACAGGAATCGAATAAGAGAAGCTACAGGAATCGAATAAGAGAAGAAGGATAAGTTCAACAGATCCCACGACAGTTGGAGAGGAGAACAAAACATTCTTATTAAGGGTGTAGAAACCTCTCTCTAGCTGACACGTTTTAAAAACCTTGAGGGAAAGCTCAAAGATGACAATATCTGCTAGCGGTAGGCCTGGACCGTTACATAGTATATCATTTTTATATTCATTTGACAAGTAGAAGCATTGAGTAACCATGTGCAGTCTATAAATCATTTTTAAACCCATGGTATCAAGCCTCA
This sequence comes from Cucurbita maxima, assembly GCF_002738345.1. Classification (NCBI taxonomy): domain Eukaryota; kingdom Viridiplantae; phylum Streptophyta; class Magnoliopsida; order Cucurbitales; family Cucurbitaceae; genus Cucurbita; species Cucurbita maxima. The sequence goes on from NW_019272045.1 coordinate 2,312,521, forward strand.
CCACAATGCTCAACGGAGAAACTTCATCGACGAGTTTCCCCTAGAGGCTCGAGCCCGAGACCCTTAGGTATTTTATCCCAAATATCTCAAACTTTTGCTACTAGGACCAGCCTTGGGAACTATATGCATTCTATATTGAAACTGGTTTTTCCTTTTCCAAACAACAGAATTAGGTTCAGAATCATATTCATTTATGAAGAAATTCTACATGGCCATTGCTAATTCAACGGTTGTGGATCAAGGATAGACAGTAAGCATGATGTATAGTGTGAGATTCCACATCGGTTGGAGAGGAGAACGAAACATTCTTCATAAGGAAATGGAAACCTCTCTCTAGCAGACACGTTTTAAAAATCTTGAGGGGAAGCCTGAAAGGGAAAGTCCAAAGGGAACAATATTTGCTAGCGGTAGACTTGAACCATTACAAATGTTATCAAAGCCAAACACTGGGCGGTGTGCCAGTGAGGATGCTAAACCCTAAAGGGGGTGGACACCGAAAAGTGTGCCAGCGAGGACACTGGGCCCCGAAGTGGGGGAATTGTGAGATCCCACATCGATTGGAGAGAGGAATGAGTGCCAACGAGGACGCTGGACCTCGAAGGGGGATGAATGGTGAAATCCCACCTCAGTTGGAGAGTTGGAGAGGAGAACGAAACATTTTTTATAAGGGTGTGGAAACCTCTCCCTAGTAGACGTGTTGTGGTAGCTAGGAAATTTTGAGTAAATAGCAAAGAGGGTCAGCAACAAGAACTCAAAATGAAGAGTAAGAAACAAATCAATGTTCATAATTTCAGATCCGAACGCCATTTAAGAGCTGAATCATCCAAAAAGAGCAGTAAAATGGCAACTACCGACCCATTGCTGTTACTCCAAAAGGACGGTAAAGAAAAACACAAATTCCAGGAAATTTTCCTAACAAAAACCAAGAATTCAAGCTGAAACATGCCTTGTTCATGCTTTATGAGCCCTAACAGGAGAGAAGAAATGGAGTAGAAATCCAAATCTAAGAAGGGTTAACTCTTCCACACCCATTTACAAAGAACACAAACAGCTCAGAATCAAAATCATCAATGGAAACAGATCAAACAACCAAATCCTTCAAAAGGGTATCTGTAAATCTCACTAAATTCCACAACTAAGCCAACAAGAACAGAAATGCAAAGCAACAACCCACAAGAGAATCCGTTTTCTCAAAATGATAGCCAAGAAGAGATTAAAGAGTATACCGGGGGCGATCTTCAAAAGGGATAATGGGGGCGGACAATCGCAGATGCAAGGAGCGCAGGAGGTTTTGGAATCGCCCGAATGCAAAGCCTTCTTGAATCGCCAAAACAAAGCCGGTCCACAAACAGCCAAAGCAGAAACTACAGCGAAGAACACGAGACAACAGCGCAGACAAGCCCCAGATCGGCGTGACATTGCTCACCCAGATCTTCCAATTTCCGTTTTGGTTCTTGTTTTCTTTGCGTGTTAGTGAGAAACTGAGGAAGTGAGATCTAATTGCAGCAGTGAAAGTTTGAAATCTATGAATGGGGAGAAAAAAGAGAGAAAAAAACAAACAAAACCATAGCTATAGCTACAATTTGTTCTTGGAGAAGTGGGTGTAAATATTAAAGTGGGTGTGTATGAACATTAAAAGAAAAAAAGTTTCCATTTTTTCCTCTAGATTCAGTTGAATTCATTATGCAATAGCTATTCGAAGGAGATAATAATTAAATAAAGCCAACCCCACCATATATATGTGTATATATACACACACTTTTCAAAATCAATAATACATCTTCCTATTTCAATATATTTCAAAAATAGGAAATTTTGGTAGACTTTTCTTCAAAATTTTGATATCAACACGACCCTGCGTGCCAGTTGAAGAATGAGTCGGCGACTCATAGACAGAGGCTTGGTTAAGGGAACCCACCGGAGCCATAACGAAAGCGAGTCTTCATGGGGCAATTGTCACTGGTTATGGACCCGAACCTAAGTGATCTATCTATGACCAAGATGAAGCTTGGGTGAAACTAAATGGAGGCCACTGATGTTGAAGAATCAGCAGACAGATGAGTTTACATTATATTACAAAAAATATTTATTTACAAAAAAAAAATATTTTTATTATATTATAAAAAAAATATTTATTTATTTTAAAATATTAAATTAAGATTTGTAATTCAACCCTAATATATATTTTTTAAAATAACTTTCTAAAAGCTTAAAGTTTTATTTTTAAGATTAATCGAAAAATAAATAATAAAAATATATATAATCAAATAAAATTAAAATTAATATAGTATGTATAATTGTATCCTTAATTTTTTTTTTTTTTTTTTTTTTAAACTATTTCCTAAGATTAATAACGAATTAAAAATGGTTCAATTGAAAACTCAATTTCCAACCTAACTTATAAAATTTAATTAACCATCAATTTCCAACGTAACTTATAAAACCAAATAAAATGATACCTCGGGTTGATTAAGTTTTTTAGTAGCACACTTAGATCTCGAGTTCGTTTTAATTTTTAAAATTTAAATTTGAGACCCATATGTCTAGTAAAAAAAAACTAGCAAACTTGAAATTCAAAATATTTTAAATTATAATACTAAAAAAATAAGAAACCCAAAAATGGATAAAAAGTAGAATTAAATGAACTTCATTATGAATTTGACACGAGTAAAAAAAAAAAAAAAAAAAAAAAAACTTCTTTTTCCTTTTTAATTTCAAAAGATTTAAGATAATAAGCCTTAAATATAAAACTTTCACACTAGAAAATCTCAAAACGGATCGATATCTTAACTTCAACACCCAAATATTCAAATCAAAGCACCAAGAAACAGAACCAAAACCCCTCTCAGATCTCTCTCAGAGACTCAAACATTCAACAATGGCGAAGAAATTGATGGAAGCCATGAAGGGTGTCGACTTACAGAGGTACATGGGTCGATGGTATGAAATACCTTCATTTCCTTCGAGGTTCCAGCCCAGAAATGGAGCCAATACCAGAAGCGACCTACACTCTGAGGGACGACCGGTTGGTGAATGTCGTAAATGAGACATGGGTTGATGGCAAGAGAGGCTTCATTGAGGGTACTGCTGTTAAGGCCAACCCTGATAGTGATGAAGCTAAGCTCCAAGTTAAATTCGATGTTCCTCCTTTTATGCCTATCGTTCCTGTTGTTGGAGATTACTGGGTGTTGTATCTTGATGGTGATTATCACCGTGCTTTGATTGGTCAGCCTAGTAGAAACTACCTCTGGGTATGATTTCAATTATCTTTTCTGCTAATCCTACGATTCCATGGGGAGTTTCCGATGTTGTTTGTGAAGTGTTCTAACGAAATGTACATCTCAGGCGTGGTATGTAGAGGATTGTTGGAAAGGAGTCCCACGTTAGGGTTTAAAGTAAGGAATACATCTCCATTGATATGAGGCCTTTTGGGACGCCCAAAAGCAAAACCACGAGAGCTTATGCCCAAAGAGGACAATATCATACCATTGTGGAAGGTCGTGACTCCTAACATGATAACTATTCGGGTAGTTTTGAAAAACTCGTTTTAGTTTTTGGAATTTGACTAAGACATCGAACTTTCTTTGTAAGTGAAGAATGGGTAAGAAAATAAGTATAAATTTTAAAAATAGATAACCAAAAATGGAATTGTGACGAACCCAAGCCCACCTATTGTCCTATTTGAACTTCTTCTTAAGGTTTTTAAAACGCGTCTCAGCTAGGGAGAGGTTTCCACATCTTTATATATAAGAATGCTTCGTTTTCCTCTCCAACCGATATGGGATCTCACAGGAATGGTTACCAAACAGGCTCTAACGGTTGAGTTATGATGATGGAAGGTTTATGAATCGTGTTGTTTCGTGGCGTCTTTTTGACAGATTTTGTGCAGACAGAATCATTTGGATGAGGAGATATATAAGCAGCTGGTGGAGAAAGCTAAGGAACAGGGTTATGATGTGAGCAACCTGCGCAGGACAACACACACAGACCCTCCACCAGAGGGAGATGAAGGCCCAAAAGATACTAAAGGAATATGGTGGATCAAATCAATCCTTGGAAAATGATCAAGGTTTGAAGATAAAAGAAGTTGAATTTTGTACCTTTGAGTTCATCAATGATTTTGTCAAGCTTCACTACGTTTTGTTTGATACTGTGAAGACTTTGTGCTTGATCTTGTGGAACTGTTAAAATAAATCCTTTGTGCTGTCTGTATAGAGTCTTCTTGAATAATTTTGAATGAAGCTGGGGTTGTGAGCTCAACATTTCACTTTTGAACTGCCAGGTTCTGAAGTTTCCCAATCCTGTAAAAATGAATTTTGAATACAAATGCAGTTTATATGCTATAAACTACAAATCTTTTCAGTTTACCTTTGTTGGCAATCAAACAGAAAAGGTACCCTGTTGGATGTTTAGAATAACATAAATATATCAGTTCATCCTGAACACAAAGAATTTATCCTAAAAACCACTTAAAATCTGCAAAAATGTTCCAATCTAAGCTCCTTGCCTGTGAAAAGGTCCTATATAAAACAGGTAGCCCTCTAGATAGAAGTATATCTGAAATTGAACTTATCATATTCTCTGAAGTCTCATGTAATGATAGGATAATTCAAGAACTTCATTAAGATTGAGAGAAGCAAAGAAGAGATATAAAGCCAAGCTAGCCTCCAATTTGATGTGCTATAGTCTGCAAAACAATGAGAAAGTAACCACAAAATGAACAGTTATGAATCATGATCCTCCCCAATGATATGATATTGTCCACTTTGAGCATAAGCTCTCGTGGTTTTACTTTTGGTTTCCCCAAAAGGCCTTGTACCAATGGAGATGTATTCCTTTCTTATAAACCCATGATTATTCCCTAACGAGGGACTCTCTCCCAACCATCCTCAACATTAACATGTAATTAAACCTTTCTCGGTGGCCTGAGATCAAGTGTAGTATATGTTCTCACTAGTTTAATATCACATTTGTAATTGTTTCTCAGAGTTCAACATGATATTGCATTCATGGCCTCTGGTTATAAGCATATAAAAGAAGTTGAATCAAATTGTGATTTCATACAGTAGAAAAGTAAAGTAACTGTCTACATAATCAAGAATTATAGTGTTTAAGTTCATTAGAATTGAAGTTTTCAACATGTTACGTTACTTGGCCAGCCAAAGGCGGTGTTCAAAAAAGATGCTTTTGAGCAGAGATTTCAGCCTTTTAGGATGGTCTGTGATGAAGAATGGTAACATTTATATAACTTTAAAAAGTACTGAAAGCTCATCACTTCTTTGTCCTTTTTGTATAAGAATTATTACAAGAACACCCATAGTTATTTCACTTCAACTAAAATTCAAGATCAAGTTTAACCAGAGCAAATCCAAATGGGGTTCAAGTTAATTTACTAAGATGATTAGATTCAAAAAGTGATTACTATTCACTTAATGGAATAATTCATGTAAAAAACATGGCGTTCTCGAGGACTCCAAATCATGAACTGTAGATTCTGTGAAATTTTATATATAGAAAGAATAATTTCAAAGTCACTTTCATGGTGGGTAAGTGTAAAAATCCTTTCTCTAACTATAAGAAGAATCAAATCATTACGAAGCTAATGAGTTGACAAAAGAAAATGGATATTCTTCTAGCAAACTAGGACTTCCAATCAACAGTTTTGACAAAATATTCTAAAGATTGGAAGGGAATATATACAGCTGATGAAAGATGAAAATTACCAAGATGTTCAAAGCAATCATCTTCTGAAGCTCAGCCTACTCAAGTGCAAGGCAAGCGCATCTCTGATATCCTTACCTCTATCATCTCCTGTCTCACCATCATAAAGAGGAAACTTCTGTTCCTCACTGGAACTACTTGCTCCGTCTTCTTCATCTTGTTCTTCTTCTAGTTTCTCACTGCATTTAATGAGAAAATTATGCAGCAGACACCCAGTCAACACAACAAATGGGAAGAAATCTCTACATTCTTCTTTCCATGGCTTTGAAAGAAGCTTCCACCGAGCTCGGACTTTGCAAAACGCTGTGTTAACCAACCCCATTGCACGGTTATGTGTGGAATTGAAGGCTCTCTCAGGAAAACCAGAGCTATCTTCCTCGTTCAGTTTCATGTATGGTGTCAAAAGCCATGGCAAAAGGGGGAAGCAAGAATCACCTATCAAGTATTGGGAAATGGGCTTTCCATCGTCGAGATTATAAACAGGGCCTTTGAGTAATTCACCAGATTTCTCAATTTCTGCATATAGCTTGCTCTGCCGCAAGATTGTTTCAGGTTTCATTGAGCTCGGCCATCCGGCAGAGACATCCAGAAACCTCCCTTCAGCATCAACCAATGCCTGAACCAGAAGCGATCCGTCTTTACCTAGAAGGTCACCTTCAACCCCAAATCTTCTAAGTCCTAAAACCCCACAGCAATTCGGAAGCGAAATCCACCCAAATCCCACCACAATCCGATCAATATCAGACCGAAGCTCAAGCAAATGCCCCAATTTGTCATTGATAGCCTTACAAACCGCATAAAACGAGCGGCAAGCGTCAGCAGAATCGATCCCAAACCGCCTCCCAACCGCCTTGTAACTCGCGCCATGCGCCAATCGGAAAAGCGCAGCGGCTAAAGCACAATCAGGCGGAACGGAAGTGGATGAGGAGCTTTGAATCGGGGAAAGGAGACGAAGGAGGAGGGAGAAGGACGATTTCGACATACGGAAGAAGAGATTCCATCTCGGGTCGCAATCAACCTCCGCCGTCGCAGAGAGGAAGCGTTGGAACCAGCATTGCCGCGGCGGCGGATGCAGGGAAAGTTTGGGGAGACAAGGAGAGAGAGCTTGAAGAGAGGATGAAGTGGAATAGATGAAGGATTCTAGGGCAAGAGTTTGAGAGGGAAGAAGGTGGAGATCGTTGAGCGAGAGAAATGAGTGAGCGGAAGAAATGGTGGTTTCGATGAGGGTTACCAGTTGGTGTTTGAGATGGTTCTTCCGGTCGGATTTCTTGGCCTTGCTTCTGGTAGTGACGGCACCGGCGTTAATGGCGGAGCTTCTGGTGGTTCTCTTATCGCCGCTGAATCCTCCAGCGGCCATGGCGGAGAGGGGAGGCGTTAGGCGTCAGAGGGCATACAGTGAACACTTTGAATATCGCTGTCCTTTGTAATAAAAGGATGCCATGAAATAAACGTAATTTAAAATAAACACTAAATTAATAAAAATACAAAAAAAAACTTAAAATTTAATTTTGATATAACATCTCCAAATTTTTAATTTTTGTTTTTAATTTTTTTTCTAAAATTTTGAGAATATTAATATTACTTTCAAAAGTTTATTAATATTTTTAATGGTTACCTAATATACTAATTATAAGTATATTTTTAAATTTTTTTTAAAAAAAATTTGGTATTTTTGAAACATTATTGATATTAAACTAATAATAATAGGAATAATTTTGATTTTTTTTTTCAAATTTTCTGTGTATTTTTTTATTTAAGGATATTATTGATTTTTTTAAATGTTCATAAATATTTGGGTTTTCTTTTTATTATTAATTTAACAAAAGAAACACTCAACCATTTTAAATTATTTTCAAATTTTAAAAGCTAAATCCAAATTTTTATTGCTATTTTATAGAATTGTATTTATTTTATTTTATTTTTACAATTTTTAATACACTTTTCATCTTTTTCTAAATAAACATTAATTAATTAATATGTTATGATGTCCCATATTCGTTGGAGAGAAAAACAATACACCTTTATGTCAACCTTCTCCTAGCAAACGCGTTTTAAAGCTTTGAGGAGAAATCCGAAAGGGAAAGCCCAATGAGGACAATATGGTGGACATAGGTCGTTACAAATAGTATTAGAGCCAGACATCGGACTATGGAGGACAATATGGTGGACATAGGTCGTTACAAATAGTATTAGAGCCAAACACTGGACCATGTGTCAGTAAGGATGTTGGCCCCAAAGAGTTGTGGATTTAGCAGGGTCCCAAGGAAAGAGTACTAGCGAGGACGCTGGGTCCCAAATGGGTGGATTAGGATGTGAGGACGCTGGGTCCCAAATGGGTGGATTAGGATGTGAGGACGCTGGGTCCCAAAGGGGTGGATTAGGATGTGAGGACGCTGGGTCCCAAAGGGGTGGATTAGGATGTGAGGACGCTGGGTCCCAAAGGGGTGGATTAGGATGTGAGGACGCTGAGTCCCAAAGGGGTAGATTAGGATGTCACACATTGGTTGGGATGAAGAACAAACCACATAAGAGTGTGGAAAAAGGTGTGAAACCTTCCCCAGCTAACATGTTTTAAAGTCGGACAAGCTTAAAGAGAATAATATTCACTAGCTGTGAACGGGAGTCATTATATATATATAAATTTAGCTTGAATTTTGAAATAACATTCTAAAATAAGATCATACTTAAAATATCTATCCAACCAATTTCTTCCCAAAAATTAGAATTGATTTTCGAAATTTAAGAACTAAACCATTTTTATTACTATTTTTTAGAATTATGTTTGTTTTTAACAATTTTTAACAATATTTTCTAAATAAAAAAGCCGAATTTCAAATATATATATATATATATATATATTATTAAATAGTTTGAATTTTTAAAATATATCTATAAAAAATTATTAACAAAACAAATAATTTATAAACTTAATTTAAAAAAATAAAAATAAAAATCCTTTAAATGGATAGATTTTTTTTTCGATAAATTTGTAATTTGAGTTGCAAAAGTGGATCTTTCTTCCCTCTTCAAGTCGAGATCGTTGGATAAGGCCATAAGAGTGCGGTTTGAGCGATGAGAAATGGGCCCTCAAGCCACAAACATGCATCAACAAACTTGGGGGCGAAGAATTTAAGTCCAATTCGATGAAATTTCCAACACTTGATGAACAAGGAAAAGCCTCCTCGTACCTTTTTTAGCCTCCTTCTCGCAAATCCCAATCAAACCCACCTCGATCGCTTCAGTCATTAACTTTCTCACTACCCCTTTTGGAATCCGTCCTGTTTTTGATCGATTTTCATGGCGAAATTGAAGATTTCAGGGCCGTGGAGTGGTGTTTTGGATGTGGAACTGGATAATTGGACTGTGATCATGTTGAGGGAAGAAATAGCAAGGCGATCGAACTGTGGGGTTGAGTCGATCAATTTGATTTGCGGTGGTAGAATCTTGAAAGATGGCGATGGAGGCGAGAAACTACTCGATTTGGGTGTTAAGAACAACTCTCGGATTCTTGCTATGCGGGTTTCTACTGAAGAGGGCAAATCACTCAACGTTGAGTTGATGGCTGAGGAAGAACGCTCTAACAGGCTTGCTCGAGTCAAGTGATTCTTCGACTCTTTTTTGTTTCTCTAATTATGTTCATATCTACTTTTGATTAAGCATGTGCAGTGCCATCGTTGGTTGCTTAATTCGACTGAAATTTGAGTTTCTTCTGGAATCAACTCATTGTGTGGTCTTAAGTTCCAAAATGGTTGCTAGATTTTGATATGTTTGGTCTTATAAATGGTTGATTTCATGATGAAATTGACTGTTTTCTGAGAGCTTTTTGCGTTAATGGGCTTGCTTTTCTGAGTTTTAGTATTGCAAGGTGGGGATTAAACCAATCTTTGGGATGGTAATAGATACCATATTCATCTTTTAAAATTTTTCTTCAGCTTTTGGAGCTTCAGTTGTTCTATGAGTATTATGAGGCATTTTTAACAGTTGATTTTGGAAGCAAAGCATCTAGTTCAGGAATGTTGGGGAGGAGAATGAAGCATTTTTTATAAGGGTGTGGAAACATCTCCCTAGTAGACGCGTTTTAAAAACCTTGAGGGGAAGTCTGAGAGGGAAAGCGCAAATAGGACAATATCTGCTAGCGGTGAGCTTAGACGGTTACAAATGGTATCAGAGCTAGACACTGGGTGGTGTGTCAGCGAGGACATTGGGCTTCGAAGGGGGTGGATTGTGAGATCCCACATCAGTTGGAGAGGGGAACGAAACATTCTTTAGTGGAAACCTCTCCCGAACAGACAGCATTTTGAAAACCTTGAGGGGAAGGCCGAAAGGGAAAGCCCAAAGAGGACAATATCTGTTAGTAGTGGACTTGGGCCGTTATAAAAGCAATTTTTATTGAGTGACAATCAACTTTTGGAGGATATTCTTCCCCACGAGTCGTCATGAGTCACTGTGAAAAGTTTTAAGGATATCTTCTTATCTCATTTTCTGGCATCTTCTCTAAATTTACAGGGCAGCTGCCACTGCTTTAGCCAAGAGGCATGCTAATGGTTTCCTCCCAGTTGAAGATTTCAATATAGAACTTGAGGATCAAAGTGGACAGAAAGTTAATTTGGGGTCTGAAACTGATCAAAGGTAAGAGATAGATAGCTTTCACGATGCGAACCCTCATCTCAAATCTTACGAACCCTCATCTCAAATGTTGGGGTTTATAGTTCTTCAGTGATTGAATTTTGTCCATTCAATAGGGCAATCATGATGGGCTTGATGCTTCATGCAAACGCAAAGCAGCTTATAAGAAAGGGAAATTACAAAGAAGCATTAGAAGTACTCATCATGGGAGAGGTCTGTTACTGGTTGATCATATTAATTAGTCTTCAATATTATCTACGAAATATTAGCTGTTTCCCCCTTTTTTTAAGAATTAGCTACAAGAACCAAATGATTTAAGATGAACATGAAGATTAAACTATTTATCGACATGAACATCTCCCCCAAAAGATAATTATAGAATGAAATAAAATAAAGTATACCAATCCTGTGAGACCCTACATCGACTAGAGAGGGGAACAAAGCATTCCTTATAAGGGTGTGAAAACCTCTCCCTAGTATACACGTTTTTAAAACCTTGAGGGGAAGCCTGAAAGGGAAAGCCCAAAGAGGACAATATTTGTTAGCGGTGAGCTTAGGCTGTTACAAATGGTGTTAGAGCCAGACATCGATTGGTGTGCCACTGAGGACGTTGGGCCCTCAAGGGGGTGGATTTTGAAATCCCACAATGGTTGGAGAGGGAAACAAAGCATTTCTTACAAGGGTGTGGAAACCTCTCCGTAGTAGACGCGTTTTAAAAAAAAAAACTTAAAGGAGAAGCTCGCAAGGGAAAACCCAAAGAGGACAAACTTTGTTAGCAGTGGGTTTGGCCTGTTGCAAATCCAGTATGATTTATCTGCTAGATTGGATACATCTATTCATTTCTCTATTGGTGATAACTAATTTTGAAATGCTCTTCTTGGAGTGTGCAATGATTCCAAATTCTAATGCCTAAGACTGGTCTTTCAAGGCCATTTCCTACTTTTGGATGAATTTAATCATTTATCTTCCATTGCTTCTCTATATCAATTCTCCTGTTGTTGTCTTTATCTTTAAATTCTAGATGCATAAACACGGTTTATGATTCGATTATCCTAAGGTTGTACTAGATATTAACATCAGTAATTTTTTATTGTTATGAGAGAATACTAATCAATGTGGATTTCGTTCTTTCGTAGGAGGCGTTCTCTCTTTGCAATCCAAAAGTCATTGAGGTGAACGAGTCATTCTTTATCCTTAAGTTTTTTTTTCCTGATCGATTCCCCCCTCCCGGGCTCATTGCTCAAGTTATTTGAACTCGTGAAAGATTAAGCTAAGTTACTTGTCCAACAACAGATGCCACTCAGGCAAACTTATCCTCGACTATTCATTTTTAACTTAATTTGGTATTAGATATTTTAAATGTTATTAGTTACTTCGAGGTTGGTTTCAGTGCTGTTTATGAAGGTGACGATTTGAGATATTGGGTTGAGACTACGTGAAATATACAGATTTTAATGATTTTCCTTTTCTTCTGTATGTATCCGAAGGTGGTGTTTCCATCAGGGTTTTAGCTTGCTGACTGAGTTTGACCTTTTTCTGTCAGTTTGTTGACAACGTCTCAATTCTTCAAATAGACATGGTGTGGTGCTATTTCATGCTAAAAGACATCAAGTGGCTCTCGGATGCAGGATTACGCCTTGCAAAGGCTAGAGAAGGAATTGAACGAGCTCATGGGAAGGACTCTTCCCGAGTTCGACTCCTTCAAGCTGGTTGTCATCCCGAGCTTGCCTTGTAAGTAAGTCAGCCAATAGTCTGAGGCATAGGTTTCCAGATTCAAGCTAATCAAGTTTTCTTATCATGTCAGACATTTGAGACTGGAGCTCCTGGAAGGGGTGGCTGCATACCACAGTTGTATGTTCGATAAGGCCCGGGAAGCGATCAACTCAGCACAAATGAAATATTCTCAGGTTAGTTTATCACATTACTGAATTGGTTGAATCGAGCCAATCAAATTTTTATAGCACTGAAGGGTGTGTTAGCTGTGAGGTATCAGGCCTCATATATGTCGAGCAATTTGGTTTTATTTAAAGACGGCCTCTTGTATTTCTATGCAACTTTTTACAATCTCTTTAAATTTCAGCTACAAGTGCCAGATGAAGCATTATCCCATGTTATGGACATGGGCTTTAAGGAAGGAGAAGCAAAGAGAGCACTCCGTATGTGCCATCAAGATGTATGCAAGGCTGTTGATTTCCTTTTTGAGGAAAGAACAAAGAGAGAGAAAAAACGGGAAGAGGATATCGAACGCCAGAAGGAAATCAAGCACGTATTCTTAGCAAAAGTAGCTTCTATTTTTGACCGGAAGGTTTTAATCGATCTATAGTATTGATAACGTGATTAAAATTTTCAGGGAGCAAAAACGGTATGGAATGACACCCTCCAAGAAAGCTGTTGATCTTCAGAGATTGAAAGAACTGGCATCTATAGGGTAAGTAAACTAACCAATGTTGTTTTCTTGTGCCAAAATGGCAGAAAAAATCATAGTTTTTTAGGTTCTTTTATTTGGTGTAGTACTGATCGGTTGGTCGACATAGTTTCTTAGGTTCTATCTTCACTCTTTGTTGCCCATTCCACGAAGCGATTCTCTATGTAGTTGACTAGGAAAAGTTGAAGGTAGGCAGGATAGTTTGAGCTTTGAACATCATGGATTCATGTTGACTTTTGCCATTGGATTCTTATTCCACAACAAATAGGGGTATGTTTTCATCTTTTCAAGATAGCTCATTTTAGGTTTGATGTTGCTAAGAGCTTCTTTGATTAAACTCTTTAGCAAACCACGACATTGTGATTTGTGAGAACTTCTATCGATCGAGATGCAATTATACATGCCAGCAGTCAGTTTGAGCATCCTTGTAGTTATCATTCACGTTAAAACTGGCTTCGTTTTTCAGGTATGAAAAAAACTTGGCTGCTGAAGCGCTGAGAAGAAATGAGAATGACATACAAAAAGCATTGGATGATTTGATAAATCCAGAAACTAACTCTTTTATTCAGGTGTCTTGGATTGTATCCTTACTGTGAGTCGATCTTTTTGTTTGAACTTTAACGTAATTTAACTCGTTTCATGAATTCCAGAATGCTGTAGAGTCGAGGAAAAGGAAACGACAGCGTCAAACAACAGATGCTGCAGTCGACAAGCTCGTTCTCATGGGGTTTGATAGAACAAGAGGTACGTATGTTATTTTTATTAATGAAACCAAACTTGTTGACCTTATATTATTGAGAGAGATTTCAATTCAATCAGTAATGCTCTCAAATTGTTACTTTGTGCAGCCATTGCAGCTTTTCAGGCTGGTGGCTCCTTAGAGCAAGCAGTTAATTTATTATCACTGCCCGATACTAAATCTACGGTTGATGGACAACCCGACTCGGTCCCTACAGCCTCAGCTTCCGAGGATGCAAGCTCCTCCATTTCAAACATTGAAGAAATCCAAGACATGTTAGACAACTTTGATAATGGGGAAGGCCCTTCTACTGTCGAAGAAAACCGAGACTCTGAGATGGAAAGCGAACTTGCCAGAGAACTCGACAGGGCTAGTGCTGTATCAGATTACGACATGGATGTAACAAAAGAAGGAGAAGCCATCACAGAGTACTTGGCTCTATTGGATTCACTGATGAATTCCGCGAAAGCTTAAGAAACACTAGACAGGGCTTATGTTATGTAAATAATACTATTTTAAATTCTGGATATGGTAGAGCTATTTAGAGACAAACAAAACTAACCTCGAAAGAGATGTTGGCAGAGCAGAACATGAACAAGATTTAGTAATGCACATCAATTTATTTCAAGTAAATAACCAGTAGAGATCATTGTTCTCGTTAATTTTGTGTTATTTAAAAAGTTAGATAAGTTATCTGTAGAATCGATAATTTACTTATTACTTACTACTTGTGGTAGTGTATACTTAATTTTACATCATTTCATCATATACATCCACAAACTTTTGAACAGTTAACGGGACCAACTTTTATACTATACACAAGGATTTATTACAAGAACATATCTAAACAAGAAAACAATAGACCAAGATATTCTCAAACGGCAGTGAAAACAAAACGGCAGTGAAAACAAAATAATAAGTGCATGCCTACGGAAGAGCATCTACAATATAGCTTGGAACCAGAATAGAAGCCTCACCAAGATTATGCTCACTTCATATACAAGCAGCTAGTTCCATGCAGATGAAGTTCCAGATGCGATGCCTTCCATTTTCTACACACCATGTGTGCCAGAACCTGTATAAAGAACAGCATATCCGAAATCAAGTACTCGACATAAAGTTTAAGTGATCTCGTGAAGGAGTGTGCGAACCATAATTGGACATTTGAATCTAATGTTTAATATATTAACATGATACAAAGCACTAACTCCGGAATGGCTTAAAACAATAATAACCATCATGATGCTGCTACTGAGCGAGTCGATAAACGACCAAGGCCAAGACCTAAGCCCAATGGGACACTGTTGTTTTTGGCTTTTCCATGGTTAGTGTGATTACAATTTGAAGAATGAGAATGGCCGTGATGGCTAGTTGTATTCTTAGAATTCACATTTATTGCTACGTGGTTGCTTCCATTGGTGTGGTGAGAACAAGCATCCCCATTTTGCAAGGTTGAATTCATCGGTGCAGACATTGCTTCCATCTCTTCTGAATGTGACGGTACTTCACTATACTCCACGTCATCATTGTATCCATTAATCAGAAAATCTGTACAGTTCTTCTTGATTCCATGATCATAAGGATTCCTAAACCGACCTCCGGGGCCACGCAGATAACTATACCGCATAGCATTTGCCATTTCGTTTGTAGTAATATTGCGAGATATCTGGATACATCAAAGAAAACTTTCCATTATTACGTACCGAGATGGAATGGGAAACCCAAGCAAAGCACATAACAAACACGCCAAATTTAAAGTTTCAACGAGTCGTAAAATAGAAAATACCTGAGATGCTTGAACGATTGTTAAGACTACCACACCAAAGAAGAGGAAGAAATCAACCATGAGAAATGATATAGCACCAACATGATGATTGGCAGCATGGTTAATCCATGCTCCAAAAGACGATGGCGAGGACGGGTCGGTCACAACTCCTGAAAAAGATTTATTGTCAAATAATGCACTTGGGGCTCCACCATACAAATTACAGATATAACTCAATGTTTAAAGTCATTTAAACATACTTGTAATAGTAACTGCTCCAGTGATCAACATTGCTGAAACCTCCAGAACGAGAAATATAAAGAAATCCCATTTGTTTTTCTGTGTCAAATATTGAGTAGCCTAATTAAATCTCAGAGCACATGTACAAACCAAACGCACACAGCAGCCTTTAATACAAAGAAGAGAACCACTTGGCAATGTTTTCCTAGAAACAACTTTTTTTTTTTTTTTTTTTTTTTAAAAAGA
>NW_019272045.1:2329072-2412061 GCF_002738345.1 Cucurbita maxima
CTTTTTTTTTTTTTTTTTTTTTTTTAACAAGAGACAATTTCATTTAGGGTTGAAATTTACAAACGGAATGTAATATCCATGATGTTTACAAAAGACCTTTCCAATTTACGGTGAGGGAGATAACTAAAAATATTAGACAGTTTCCACCGAGATATACCTTGGTAAACAACATTTTTGAAGAGTTTTGTATAAGTCCGAGTCTTTTCCTAGAAAAAATTTATGCTTCTATGCAAAAGGGATTGTGAGAATTAGAAGCATCTTTTCCTAACTGTTTTTTGCACAAGGGCTATTTTGTAGGCCGAGGATATTCAACTACACAAAAGAAATAGGTTCAAACGGTTTGAAGAAGAGGAAGGAAAAACTTCTAATTTTTTAAAAGACAAGACTTTAGTTCCCAATAAGAGCCTCGAGGAAACATTTTCGATCCTTCCAACTGATACGAGTTAAAAGGGAAGGAAACTACAGAAGTGCTCACCCTCCAGTTATTAATTATTTTCTATATTAAAGAAAATCTAATTTCTGAATTCTAAAAATAAATAATTGCAGTCTAACGTGAGCCACCACCCTAGTAAACTTGATAATGAAGAGATGAAAAAAATGATAATTGTTAATATTATAGTTTAGCCATTTACATCTGTCCTAGATAAGTATCAAGTCATTTGGAGGGTTGTTTATAACTCCTTTGGCTAGTTCGTAGTTGGATTCTGCTTTTCATTATTTCTTTAGATTAATGGTAGGGTTTTTTTCACTTCTAAAATCAAGGAACTAACACAAAAATGTCCATCACAAATGATATTGTACCTTGCCGATACAATTGGATACCCAAGGGCAGTGGTGATCAAATTGTTCAACGCATCGATTACAAGTTGCACAGTGCTTAGCACGAAGAGGCCTGACAATCTAGGCATGATACCAAATCAAGTTAAAAATGTAACAAAATGATCAATACCAAAAAGAAATTAGACAACTATAAAAGAAATGAAAACACGATCTTCAAAATTCAGAAGCAGAACGCACCTTGCAAGTAGCACAGAGCTGAGACCAATTCCCAGCCAGCAAAGCGGGGTTGTTGACCTCGATCTTCAACAAAGGTTCCTAACGGAAAGATATGTGAACATAATTAAGCTTTCACCTTTGGCATACAGATTACAGTAAAGAAAGAAGACTGCTTAATCGTAACAATTAAGTAGAAACTTTTAAAATTCTACAGAAACAAATGCTGGAAGAGGAGGAAAGAGGTATGGAAAATTGTTACTCTCATTACTTAAGGACAGATACTTAGAGGAAAATAAGTAACTCACATCATCTTTCATACTCTGAGAGTCATGCATGTTCAATCTAATGAAACCTGGATCTTTGCTGAAGATTAATTAAACATAAAGAACAAGCTGTTATTAGCAAATAAATCAAGCTCCATTGTTACAATCTATAAATATTCGACAACAAAAAGAATGAACCGTCTTCAGGGAAGTTTCCATACCTGCTACATCTATAAAACATGAGCAGACCTGTAGTTGCTAGAAGAACACCCATCCATGCAAGAAGACCTAAGCCAGCCGTTAACTTTGGGAGATTTGATGCTGTTTTAAAAATGCAAAACAAATTAGATTAATTATTAAAGAGACAAAGAGAAGTGTTCTCAACTTTCACGTGAAGCATATGGAAATACCCAAAACGACGGAATGAATATATGTCACCAGCAATAGAAAGATCAAACACCAAAGTACAGGGGCAAGTCCTAGTTTTGAAAATTTTCCAAGGCGGGTATTTCCATCACAACGTTTGTCAAGCAGCTTTCTAGCATTTCCCTGAAGATTCAAAGCATAAAATGTTTAGTTTCTTTTTATACAAGAAACAAAGTTTCAGCTAAGAAAAATGGTCACCAGAAAAGGAAGACGAGAAATCCTACAGTAATAGAAGAGATTAAAATATATAAACGTATAGACCAATGAAATAAGAAAAATATCACTGAAACCGATTTTTTTTTTTTTACAATAAAAAACTGAGCTTTCATTGAGAAAAAAAGAAAGAAAACAAGGACATACAAGAAACAATCTCAACAAAAAAGGAGTCCCAAACTAGCTAACTACATGGACATACAAGAAACAATCTCAACAAAAAAAGGAGTCCCAAACTAGCTAACTACATGGACATACAAAAAACAAACTCAACAAAAAAGGAGTCCTAGAACTAGCTTCTAAAACAAACTCCACTTGAACAAGATCAAACCAATATCATAATTACAGAACTTTAACCCCTATTAATCTTAAGGCCCGACACTGTTTTTTCGTTCAGATTCACAAAGGAGATTTCCTTACCAGAACAGAAAAACTCATGAAGATGTGATAGCTAAACTAACTCCCTACCCACCTTAAACCCCTCAGCCACCCCTTTTCCACACCAACCACACAAGCCTGCTTAAAACATCCACCACTAAAACAAAAAGGAAAAGTGAGAGAGGTCCCCTTGCCTAAGCACCGAGAAGAAAAAATGCTCCCTCTATGACATTGACAAAGATGGAAAGGTTTCCATATCTAGTACAGTTACACATCCAAGATCTCCATTTAACTACCAAAACCTTATCTAAAGAATTTCAGTCCACATGATCATATGCTTTTTTAAAATCAACCTTGAAACACTCGAACACAAAGATCTTTCAACTATTTTGTCATAAAACCGAAAGGGAAGCCAAGATAAAACTACGCATCAAACATATCTTCTCAATACTTTCACTTTCTTTTGCTTCAAACCCCAAAGAGTTGCCATACCAGCACAAGCAAATGAAGTACCCCTCATCTTAATCCCCAACCTTTGGGGGTGGGGTGGAAGATCTTTTTTTCAGAATGAAAAAACAAAACAAAAATCCTCTTCATGCCGAAGTTATGCCATCTTCCTAGACTCTTATACCCAAACTATAACATAAAATCTACATTACTAAAAGAAACGGGAAAAAAAAAAAAAAAAAAACACAAGCACACAGCTGGTTCAATAAAAAGTTCACATGGTAGTTTGTAACATTCAATAGTTTTGGATATAATATGAAGTCAACTTCAGTAAAATAATAAGTGCAAACTAGAGAAATATCTTTTTAAAAAATTGACTTAAGGAAGAAATGAGGTGGCAGATATAATAGGAAGAATGAAAAGAAATAAAAGAATGGCCTTTAAACTCACTATCATTTACATGCACACCCCCAACATAATCAGAGAGTTATAGAAATATTATCAACTAAATAATAAAAAATAAGAAAAATAATTTGGAAACAAGAAAAATAATTCAAGAGTAAAGAAACTGATTTGGTTTCAACATACAAGAAAAAATGCAACTTGTCTGTGATTCTTGTCGGAAGCAAGTTGTGCTGGCGTAAGGCCAGTATTATCGGTCACCACCAAATCCTCCTCCTTCCCAGCTTGCACTAATACTGTACATGCCTCCAAATTCCCCCTAATAGCTGCCCAATGGAGAGGAGTGCAACCTGAAATAATAAAGAAGGAAACATGAGCTCTAAAACTATTGTTCTTCTTAAAATATATATATAAATAGAAGTTCTCGCATTATATTTAAACTAGAAAGCATGCTTTTTTCTTGAGTGAAGCTTTTCAAGCCCTCCAAACATTACCTTCCTTATCTTGGCGTCCCCGATATGCATCCAAAAACAAGAGAAGTCGTATGCAATCAGCAAAACCTTTGTACGCAGCCCTAAGAAAACATGAAGAAATCAACGAGAAAAATATAATTCCTAAAACAATTTGTCAGAATATATTAAGACATCTTTAGCACAACACTCATTGATGGTTAAGAAATAGTAGTGCATAAAATAGTGCAAGAATTCAAGGACCATATCAAAATGGGGATTACCAATTATATTATAGCTACAAAAACAAATAGGATGAGAAGCAGAAATCCAAATAGTAAGTAAGATAACACATGATAATTAAACAATACCACCCAAAATCCCACATTTATAAGCACCATATGTGCATAAATATGAACAATACAACTCTGCAACTTTCTCAATCGGAAGCATTGTAAAAAAACTACTACCAATGTAACGGGCTCCTCCCATCATTGTCAGGAACATCAGGGTCCGCATTCCATTTTGAAACAACATGATAGAGAAAAGCCGTCTGACCATATTGAGCTGCAACATGGGTTGTCTGCAATCATGTCCATATAGTTACAATCAGTATGCTAGAAGGTGACATTCATTTGATGTACTAACTATCCATTCAATTTTGAACAATTTTTTAATAGTTAAAGAATGCCTCAAACAATAGCTAGAAAGCTACGATTCAAGACAGAAGATTGGCATTACCTAGTTAATGGTTCAGGAATAAGTTTCTGAATAGAAATCAATGTCATTTATTTATTTCTCACACAATTTAGTAGCAGGAAATCAAGAAAAAACGCAAATTTCTGTCCATGAATGTCTTGATCATCATTTTTTTTTTTTTTGTAAGAAACCAAGCTCTCATTGAGAAAATGAAACAATACAAGGGCATATAAAATACAAATCCGAACAAAAGAATACCAATGCTGGACTCCAATCCAAAAGAACAAGGGACCACACTAACTCTTTATGCTACACAAAAATATTATACTGTTTCTTCCTACCCTAGGCCATATAAATCCATGAACAGGAGCATTAAAGAAATTAACGATCAATTAATTGCTGGAGAGGAAATAAATATGACCTGATAACCATACATATCAGCAGCATTGACCATAGCCCCCTCTTGGAGTAAAACCTCAGCAACCTGGATGGCTCCACGAACAGCAGTCCAATGTAAGGCTGTTTGCCCAGTATGATCTGCTGCATTTACATCGCCTCCATGCTGGAAATGATCCAATACCAAATGTACTAAACAACTAATACAAATGAAAAGACAAAGTTTACATCTTGTGCTTCCGTTCTGTAGGTACAGACATCATTTAAAACCTCTAGCAATTGCCACACCCATCCAAATATTTTCACTTTGGAGGGGAGATTCAAATTAGAGCAAACTCAAGTTCACATCAACCATCAACCAGATAGAAAATCAAAACGAAAAGCCTTCCTTTCTTTCATTTCTTTGGTTTGCTTTCTCAACAACTGAAAATCAATGTTTCCCAGAAATTCCTTCTAGAAACTACCATTCACTAATTCACTTAAACAAGAGAAAGGCAGTTGAGAGAGCATGCTAATCCTCGATTACCCAAAGCCAATCGGATAATTAATAAAAACACAATTGTTCAAACCCAAAGGCAGATAAAGTAAAAGCAAAATCCATTCAAACAAAAAAGGGATCTGTGGTCTGAATGCAGGAAGGAAGGAAACCAATTTTACCATACGACCCACAGGCACAAAAACGCAGAATGGAAAGACAAACCTCAATGATATAACGAGCAGCAGCAGTGCGATTATTAAGAGAAGCCCACTGAAGAGCATAGTAGCCAAGGCCATCGGGCTCAGAAACGGAGCAACCCTCGCGCTCGACCAATCTCTGAAGCTTCTCCATATCGCCATAAGCTGCAGCCGTGTAAACGTCATTCCTCAGGCTCTCTTCACCTTCTCCATTGGCAGTGGAAGTAGAAGCAGAAGCAGAAGCAGGCTGCGAGGGCTCGTGATCCCGCGATTGAACCTCGTCGACGACCTCAATTTCCGAAGACATGATTTTAAAATTACGAACTGCGTGTTAATAATGAATCCGGTGGGTCTAGGGTTTGCAAGATCGGAGGGATTCGAACGAATTGAAGATAGAAGAATGGAAATTGAAGAGATTGGGGATTTAGGGTTTTTCCGGGAACGCCATAGGGGAGGAAACTGGTCGTTGCCGTCCGTGAGTGTTGACTGCTTGGACGGTGGCTGTAAGGGAGGAGAGAGAAAGAGAGAGAAAGAGAGAGAAAATCCAAGCCGTCTATGAACCGCATAGTTTTATCAGAAAAACTATAATAATTTAATATCATTCCTTTTTTTAATTATTAATTATTTTTTAAAAAACTTAATTAAATTAATATTTTGGTATAGTTTTTTTTAACATTAATTTGTTTCTTTTTCCAACTTTTTTTAATTATCAATTTTTATCTTAGCTATATTATTAAAAATAAAAATAAAAATTTAAATTTTTAAATTTTTAAATATTAATTTGATTTTAAAAAAACAATTATTTAAAAAAAAAAACAGATAATTATCAAATGATATTTTAATTTCTCAACCTTTCAAGTTTATATCAAAAAATTTCTCGAGCTTAAGATTATTTAATGAATTTATAAAAAAAATATTTTTTTAACCGTTTTTATTATATGATATCTATTTTTTTTTTTTAATAAAAAGATTTTTAAAATCGTATTATCCTCTCTTCGTTGAAATTTCTAGCTCGACCCTAGATATTTGAAAGGGACGAAAAAAATCAAAAACTAAAAAAAAAAAAAAAAAAAAACCCTAATATTGTAAGAAATAAATTAGATATTTGTAGGAAAATTAAATTAAATACAATTGTAATTGTTTATCTTCAAAGTCTTTTAAAAAAATGCATAAATAATATAAATATGTTGATCTATGATGGTAATTTTATATTTATCTAAATTATAATATAAATAATAAATCCAAAATTGATTTGATTCTTCAATAATTAACATTTTTAATAACCATTTTCCCATTTTTTATAAATAAAAATAGTCACTATCAGTTGGTAAAACGTCAGTTTAATGTACTTTAATTATCTTATAAGGGATTAAATTAGAATGTTAATTATTTTAATTAATTAGATATTATTTATTACATGTTTAATTTATTAATTTATTAATTTATTATTATGGCGTGTATCGGGTCATTACAGATAACCGGAACAAAAGATCCGACCCGAAAACATTTTATTTATTTTATTTTTATTTTTATTTTCAGATGCGAACGGAAAAAAGCCCTAATCGGACCAAACCCTAGGGTTTACTCTAACCGGACCACTAAACCCATCGGCTTTCTTCTCCTCGTTCATTTCCTTCAAGGTCTTCCTCTCTTTCTGCAAGTTCTCTTCTTCTCTCTTCGTTTCCACCTTGTTCTTCTGCGTGTTCGATCGTCATTTTTGAGCTTGTTTTCCATGGCTATGGAGTTGGAGGGCGTTGGCTACTGCGTGGATGATAGGTCTCTGTGGCTTTGCTCTGTTTTGGAAGCTCTGATGGTGGAGTCTGTTTTGACTGCTGTGAACTCTCTCGCTTGGATTCTCACCACGGTGAGCGTTTTGTTTTGGCTTTTTCTTTGATGCGTTTAGCTTGTGGATTCTACTGGTTTCTGGTTCTGATTTTTGCTCGTTGGAGCTTGAATTCTATGGCTCTCTTCATTTCTTCCCTATGTTCGCAGCTTACAAGCTTTATCGTTCGTTGTTTGAAGTTATTTGTTCATTCGTGAGTTATAATTGCTACAGGCGGGAAGTTTTAGCTGGAAAATTTGAGCATTGACTAGTGTGTGTGTGTGTAGAAAAGTATTTGTTCTAGTCTCTAGTGGTTAATTTAGAACTGGTTTTCAAACTGTAACAACGATTAAGCTTTCTTCCTCAGGCTTTGACCATTCCTTATTTAGATCGTATCCGAAATTCCTTGTGAAATTCTTTAAATTCTGTGGAAACTTTGTTTGAATTCGGCAAATCCCGCCTGTTTTGGAAATGGTAGTTAGAAACGGGACAGAATTTGCCCTTACAGTGGAATGGCTACTGTTTCATATGGTTCTTTTGAAATTTGTGTGTACTTTATTTAACTTTATCTATCTCTTTAGCTATCCTTGGGGCTTGGTGGTGTTTGTTGAAGCTTCATTATAGAATTTAGTGTCTGGTGAACACAGCTTATTCTTTCTGATTGCTTGTGGGCAGTTTCCTTTGTTGTTCTTGCAATCATGGAAGTAATCTACAGTTATGTCAGAATCCTTAAGATCTTCTTCCTGTGTGCAATGGAAGTAATCTACCATTATGTCAGAATCCTTCTTGACCCTATGAAACCACCCAGATCCACTGCCAGCAGATATTATCCTCTTTGGGTTTTCTCTTCCAGATTCACCGCTAGATATTGTCCTCTTTGGGCTTTCTCTTTCGGGCTTTCCCTCAAGGCTTTAAAAAACCTGTTAAGGGAAGGTTTCCACACCAGATATTGACCTCTTTGGGTGTTCCCTTTCGGGCTTCCCTTCAAGGATTTAAAAAGCGTCTCTTTGGGCTTTCCCTTTCGGGCTTCCCCTCAAGGCTTTAAAAAGCGTCTAGAGGAAGGTTTCCACACCAGATATTGTCCTCTTTAGGCGTTCACTTTTGAGCTTTCCCTTAAGGATTTAAAAAGTGTCTGCTAGGGCACCTTATAAATAGTGGTTTGTTATCGTCCCCAACCAATGTGGACACAGCCTAACTCATCTTTCTTAAATTTTGTCTTAATGATTGTACTCTATGATGAACCATACTTGGAATTTGTTACTATATCTGATACCTGCAGGCTTGTAATTTTGTTGATGAACACGTTGAATCTCAATTCACCTTCCAACATAACTAAGTTTTTTTTTTTTTTTTTTTTCAGGCAGGAGATCTGTTAAATAATGTCAATGCTCCAACAGGATTAGCTGCAGTTGGTGAAAAGTAATGAAAGTTCCATTTCATTTATATTGCTTACTTTCTGTTCTTGGTTCCAAGATAACTGATTTATACTACTTTCTTAGATTTCCATTCGAAGAACTTCACGCTAAGAGTAATCCCGATGAGGAAAATGTCGATGGCAGTGAAACAGAGAATGATAAAGATAGAGATGAAGTCGATAATGATGCGAATAACCAAGATGGTGGGGAAAGTGTTGAAGATTACTCGGCTGAAGAAGGGGATGACGGCGATCTAGAGGATGACCCTGCAGCAAGTGGCAACGGAACAGCTGGAGGTAATGAGGAAGGTGACGGAGGAGAAGACGAAGATGATGACGACGATGTGAATGACGAAGATGAAGACGACGACGACGATGACGAAGATTTCTCAGCAGATGAAGGTGACGAGAGTGATCAAGGGGATGACCCAGAAGTAAGTGGTAATGGAAGAATTGAAGACGGTGGAGAGGATGAGGATGAAGACGACGATGACAGAGATGAGGACAATGACAACACCGACGAAGAAGAGGAGGATGAAGATGAAGACGAGGAAACACTTGAACCACCAGCTAAGAGAAGAAAGTGAGTGAGGGGAATTTAGCCAGTCAGCCATCGCATTTAGGAGTAGGAAGATTGTTGACCCTTGTTCTTAATGAACCTCCTATATTTTATGTTGTGGATCCACACTAGATACCACAATTTATTTTGCTATGACAGTAAGTACTTTACCATTTATCATCTAATTAACCAGCTACTCAAATAACCTCCATTGCTACCGAATATAGATTCATAGAATTTTCTATCACATGCTTAATCATTTAGAACAAACTGAGCTTTTGTAGAAGTTAGTTTTAGCCCAAGCCCACCACCCGCCAATATTGTCCATTTTGGCCCATTACATATTGTCGTTGGCCTCATTCTCAAGGTTTCCATACCCTTATAAGAAATGTTTAGTTTCCCTCTCCAATTGATGTGGGATCTCACAATCCACCCTCCTTGGGGCCAGCGTCATTGCTGGCACACCACCCGGTGTCTGGCTCTAATACCATTTGTAACAGTCGTGCTCTAATACCATTTGTAACGGCCTAAGTGCTCTAATACCATTTGTAACGGCCTAAGTGCTCTAATACCATTTGTAACGGCCTAAGTGCTCTAATACCATTTGTAACGGTCTAAGTGCTCTAATACCATTTGTAACAGCCTAAGTGCTCTAATACCGTTTGTAACAGCCTAAGTGCTCTAATACAGTTTGTAACAGCCTAAGTGCTCTAATACCGTTTGTAACAGCCTAAGTGCTCTAATACCGTTTAAACAGCCTAAGTGCTCTAATACCGTTTGTAACAGCATTTAAACACCCTAAGTGCTCTAATACCATTTGTAACACCCTAAGTGCTCTAATACCATTTGTAACACCCTAAGTGCTCTAATACCATTTGTAACACCCTAAGTGCTCTAATACCATTTGTAACACCCTAAGCCCACTGCCAGGAGATATATCGTCATTAGCCTCACGGTTTTATAACTCGTCCACTAGGAAAAACTTTCTATATCCTTATGAGAAATATTTCATTCTCCTCTCCAACCGATATGAGATCTCACAATAGACTGGATTGACAACCGGTAGAGACAAATTTTGGAAAAGAAATCAATTCTCTAGTTTTTTATTCTACCCCCTGTCAAAGAGAACCATCTTAATTCAACTAAATCAATCCATTTCAACCACAAGCAATGCAACAAAGCAGACAAGCTTCTTTCAAAGATTATCATATCAAATATCAGCAAATTATGTTTCTCAATGTGCAATACTCATGCATAATGAAATAGCGGAATTTATTTTAAGATACTTGATGAAGAACACAATGGCATCTTCTTGGTTCCCAGTCTCCATTTCGCTTCATCGACAAGATCTCTGAGCCCTCGGCCAATGGAAGCCACACGAACCATATTCTAAATAAATGAAAACAGGATAAGCAAGTTTAGAGAAGCCATTGACAAGTTTGAGACCCTTGAGCAAAAGAAATCATCAGAACTTGTAAAGAAATCAAAATTGAGAATGTATCAGAAAAATCTCATCAACCAGACACATCCCAAAAATGTTAGCAAATGCATAAATTTCTTGAATAGCAGAAAATTTATGGATCAAAAGAAGCACATCCCTCATAATAAGAAAAAAAAAATTAGAATATATCATTCTTGAATCACTAAAGCCAGAAAAAAGACAATACAGATCAAAGGAGTAAATACAGAGATGTAGCCTAAGAAGCAGTAAGATATGGATAACATGTCGAACTAAGAATTACA
Source organism: Cucurbita maxima (assembly GCF_002738345.1). Taxonomy (NCBI): domain Eukaryota; kingdom Viridiplantae; phylum Streptophyta; class Magnoliopsida; order Cucurbitales; family Cucurbitaceae; genus Cucurbita; species Cucurbita maxima. The sequence continues at coordinate 2,339,955 of NW_019272045.1, forward strand.
CGTTCGGGATAACTGAGTAATTGCCATCTTTACCATCTTATCATACAGAACCTGAATTATGGAAAACATGATCTCAAAATGTATAATGTGAACAACATTTTAATAACTAAGAACTATATTTTTTGCTATTTGGATTGCCAGTATTTGATCTAAGATTTCATGTTATCAATTCTTTCATTATCTACAAACAAGTTTGTATGACAAAAGTTTAAAGGGATGATTGATAGTTAATAATTACAATATACTACACCTCTTATTCAATTCAAAGAAATGCAAGCACCCCTGTTGCTAATTCAAACAAAGTGCTTGAGTTTTTCTCTTCCCTGTAAAATCTGATTATGTTTCTATCATCAAATGCCATTTACTTGAATAAGTACAGAACAATCTAATGCTGAAACTCGAAATCAAGAGAAGAGAAGAGTACGCTTCATAGAAAAACCAGAAAATTTACTTACAATTTACCTATGGCAGCTTCCCAGATCGAAAAATAGAGAACTTAGAAGCTTCAGAATACCAATACGCAATTTGATTCTCCTTCAATAGGTCCTCAATCATCTTCTTCGCTGCATCTGGATCGGTGCTTTCGCACTCAATCTCATACAAAGTCCCAAACTCAAAGCTAGACTCGTCCAGTTCCAATTTCAATCCATTCCATTCAAACACGCCCCTCACATTTCCAAACCCTCCCAACCCTACAAATCCAGAAGGCCCGAATTCATCTTTGACCCTTCCCATAATTCTAGACTCCACTTCTTTCAATCTCTGCGGATTCTCCACACAGGCCCGCCCAACAGATGGCTCCAATTCCTCCTCCTCCTCTTCAACTCGACTGACGCCGTCGACCAAAACCGCTCTGGCTTTCAGAGAGATTACACAACGCGCATCGTCATCGTAGAATCGGATACGGAGAACCGCTCGGCGAGCCGAGAGCTCACCAGACGAGCCGTCGAAGAAGAAATTCTCTTGGCGATGTGTTTTAACATGGAACGGCGAAAGAAGAGTTGAAACCTGACCATGAGAAACGGAATCCGGAAGGCGAAGCTTCACTTCCACCTCCATTTCGATTATTTCAAGAGATACCAAGGCGTTGAGCTTTGGAAGTGGGATCTTTGTTGCGATTGAGGTTGTGCAGGAGGGAGGCGGCGGCGGAGGTTGTGTCGGTGGTGGTGGACGCGGCGGCTGCTGCGGCGGCGGCGGCGCGTTTACGAGCTTGTTCGAGTTCTTCCTTGTCTTCGATTTTGACCTCGATCTTGCTGGGTTGTCTTCTCAGCATTTCGCTAGAGCTCAGTTCGCAGAGGAACCACAGAAATCTCAGGAAAATTAGGGAAAACGATGATGCTCTTTAATAGAAATTTCATTTCACAATTTCATCAATTTTAATTTTAATTTTAAACTAATTTTAGGTTAAATTAACCTTTTTTTTTAGAAAATCTTAAATTACTTTCTTTCTTTATTTATTTTTTTCTTTTTACATTTATCTAATAAATCCGTCATTTTTTAAAATAATTAACAGACTTGAAAATCTTTTATTTTATATTTAAAAGTTCTAAAAAAATTAAATTTTATGACTGAAAAATAAAAAAATTAAAGCTTATTAAGTCCATAGATTAAAATAAAATTGTGATTTTTTTTTTAAATTCAAAAGAATTAAAAATTAATAATTTATTCGACATTTTTAAAGTTTATAAAAAAAAAATCATTTTCTATCGTTTTTAATTTCTAATCGACGCCCATGAGTCAAACTCTTGGTCTTGGTCGAGTCTCATAGGGTTAGCCTTCATTGAACCATGGGCGACTTTACCTAAAGTCCACGACCATTTAAACTTATTTTGGATTTGGGTCGAGTAGACTTATCTCTGGACCTAATTCAATAACTCCAAGATGAATAGTTACTATAAATTTTAAATTATAGAGATTAAATAATTACATATTAACGTTAAGGGTAAAAATGACTTTCATTTTGAATATAAATTAAACCGTCAAAATATTTATTATTGTCAAATATTATTCAAAAATTAAAAAAATATATATTAACTTAAGTACAACTCAACTAGTTAACTATTTTGACATCGAGTTTCTACTTAAAATAAAAAATATTTTTTTTTTTCAAATTTTGTGAATTATATATATATATATATATATATATATATATATATATATATATATAATTTCAGTAGCAAACAAAATGAAGAGCCCTAATCGGACCAAAGCCTAGGGTTTACCCCAACTGGTCTTAAACCCAACTCTTCTCCCAAATCTCAGAAAACCCATTCACCTTCTCTCTCTCTCTCTCGCTGAATCACTGCCAGGCCCATCTCTCTTTCACTCTCTCTGCGAGTTTCCTTCTCTCTCTCTCTTTCTTGCTAGTGCCTCTTTCCCTCCACTTTTGAGCTTATTTTTGCGGCAATGGAGTTGGGCGGCGTGGGCTTCGTCGACAGAACCATGTGGGTTCGCTCTGTTTTGGAAGCAATCGCGGTGGAGACTGTTTTCACCACTGCAAACTCTCTAGCTTGCCTTCTGGCGGCGGTAAACCCTCATTTTCACATTACTCATTGATGGGGTTTTAGTTTTTTATGGTTTCCACTGATTTTAGTCATTGTTCTTACTTCTAGGAGCTTAAGTTTCTCTGCCCTTTGGATTTTCTTGTGCTGTTCTTTACTTTATTGGTGTTTGTAGGTCAAGAGCTTTCGCTTTGTTACTTCTAGTTTTACTCTAACTCGTTTGTTTTCTTCTCCGGTTATGGTGTTTCCATTACTAACAACGGGGTTTCTCTGTCATTGTTCTTTATTGGGTGCTGCTACATACGTGAAATTTTAGCTGAAAATGATAAACATTGACCTGTTTTGAAGCGAAGTGTTTGTTTTAGTGATAAATGTGGATGGAGGGCATGTTGTTTTCTCACGTTTTGGTGACGTTTTGGCTAAGAACAAGACATCTTTGTTAGGATTTTGCCATTATATAGTTAAATTATACTCGCTATGTGAGATCCCACATCGGTTGTAAAGGGGAACAAAGCATTCCTTATTCCTTATAAGGGTGTGGAAACCTCTCTCTAGTATATGCGTTTTAAAATCGTGAGGTTGATGGCAATATATAACGGGCTAAAGCGGACAATATCTGCTAGCGGTGAGCTTGAGTTGTTACAAATGGTTTTAGAGCTAGAGACGGTGTGCTAGCGAGGATACTAGATCCCCAAGGGGTGGATTGTAAGATCCCACATCTGTCGAAGAGGTGAATGAAGCATTCCTTATAAGGGTGTGGAAAACCTCTCCCTGGTAAAACGCGTTTTAAAACCGTGAGGCTGACGGCAATTGATGTCTAATCTTGTTCATTTCTAATGCTTTTTGTTCCATGTTGATGGGTTGGGTACAGAAATGCCTTTGCTGCTATGTAGATCGGTCAATTTCGTTTCTGAGCGTGCTTGATTGATATCTAATCTTGTTCATTTCAAATGCTTTTTTGTTCATCAAACTATAGCTATCCTTTGCACTTGGTGGTTCTTGCTGGAAGTTGATTTTCACTTCATTAGAATTTATAGTCATAATCTAATCAACTCCTGCTTTCTGATTTCTTCTGGGTATTTTCCTTTTTGGCTCCTGAACTTGAGGAAGTTCAAATGCACTTGTTTTGTTACTCTCAAGTTCTTCATGTCCCAACATCTCATTGGATCAATCGACTCGTTACAGAACGGGACAGAGAATCTCACTTGAATTCCTTAATTTTGGTGACTATTGATTTCAAGTTACTTAACATTCTCACATCGTCCTACAATTTTTGTGACTCTATTGCATAATAGACGTTTGTTGGCATTCCAACCTTCCTTCTCCTTTTAGGGCCCATCCGAAAGAAATCCAGTGTTTTTTAGTCGTGAATATCTGAATAGGACAAACCGCCCCGTGGTTTGCTTCTGAACAAAACAATTAGAATTAGGCTCGTTGAACTGGAATGTGTATTATCCATAAAGGGGATCTTTCAATGAAGAAGATCTGTCGACCTAAGATGAGGAGAAGGGTTTATCTATTTTATTTAGTTATTCCGTTAAACCAACAATTCGGCTTGACGAGTCATATCTGGTTAGACGTTTCAGTCCAGCCATAACTGGAAGTCTTGTTTTTCAATCCGATGCTTTGCTTCGAATCTTCTTTGAAGTTTATTATTTGGTGTGGAATTTCTTGATCTTGTTTAGGACAATTCCGACCATAAGAAACAATTTACTTGAGACTTTAATTCAGTTTGTTCTTCAGGCAGGAGCTCTGTTAAACGATGCCAATGCTCTACCAGGATTTGCTGCAATTGAGGAAATGTAATGAAATTTAATGTCATTTATGTGTTTTCACTTTAAATAAGTTTAGGTTGGTTCTGAGATTACTGGCATTTTCTCCTCTTCTAGGTTCCCTTTTGCCGAACTTCACCGAAAGAAAAGCCCCGACCAGGAAAACAAAGATGGCAGTGAAACCGAGGACGACGATGAAGATGACGACGACGATGACGCGAATGATCAGGATGACGATGACGATGATGAAGATTTCTCCGGAGGTGAAGAAGGAGATGACGGTGATCCCGAGGATGACCCTGAAGCAAATGGCGATGGAGGAGCTGGAGGTGATGACGACAATGGAGATGAAGACGACGACGACGACGACGACAATGGAGACGATGGCGATGAGGAAGAGGAAGAAGACGACGACGATGAAGACGACGAGGAGGAAACACCTCAGCCACCCACCAAGAAGAGGAAGTGAGGATGTCCATTGGCTCTCCCCATTGTCGAGTTTCGAGTTTCGAGTTTGGAGTAGTGAGGGGAGTTTAGCTTGTGTTAGCCTTTGGTTTAGGGGTAGAAACATTGTTGTTGCCCTTGTTGGTAATGAACTTCCCTTCTTATGTGTTGTGATGTTGTGGATCCATATTATATGTAACAATTTCTTTTGCTAAAATAGTTGGTACCTTTATATTTTCGATTCCTCGACCAAAACCGAGAACCAAATTCGATTAAGGTATGAACACAACAAATTTCCATTCAAGGTTAGAGGTGTAAATGGATCCGTTTTAATCATAGATTTAATCAAACTTTATCAAATTCTCCTTATCACTTGCAAGCTTCAAAATTAAAGACAACAATTTAGTTTTTGGGTTTCGTGAGTTCAAAACACAAGCTTCGGTGTGAGTCCACAAAAGGAGAATCCATCTCGATTTCAAATGAAATTATCTATGAAATTGTGTGCCTTAATCTAATGACTCAAGGAGACTTCCTCATGTACTCCCTAAACCTTTTCTAGAGACTTCACACTCACAGATATTGACCTTTTCCAGTCTCTCATATATGTATTCACAGAGGTTGACCTTTTCCAGAGACTTCACATTCACAGATATTGACCTTTTCTAGTCTCTCGTATATACCTTTTCCAGAGACTTCACATTCACAGATATTGACCTTTTCTAGTCTCTCGTATATATTGACCTTTTCCAGTCTCTCGCAGGGATCAAACTAAAACTTTCAAAACTATCTAGGTTATATTAAAACAAAACCCAATAATCTAAATTAAATTAAAATTTTAATATCATAAAAACTAAAGCAATTTTTTTAAATTATATGAATAAAATTTGTAAACTAACAAAAAAAAAAAAAAAAAAAAAAACTTATTTGAACAAATTAATTAATACTAAATCTACACTTAAAAATTAAAAATACTGGAACAAAAATCGCAGAAGCCATTAATGATCGACTGACAAGTCCTTTATTATTATTATTATTATTATTATTATTATTATTATTATTATTATTATTATTATTATTATTATTATTATTTGGTTGAGTTTGATATAGTGGGGACACGTGAAATCATTTTTCCAACTAATATTTTTATTTAAGATCTAAATATAACAATTTTTGTATTTATATATTTAAATTTTTTCTAATTTTAGAAAAATCCTCGATTTTTTTTATTATTTATAAAAATGATCTAAAATACAAAATATTATGTACATTAAAAATTTATATTTTAATCTCTAAATTTTTTATTTTAATTTCCTAATCATTTTTTATAAGACAAGGAATTAGGAGACAAACTACCTACAAATCATCCCGTGCCTAATCGTGAGTTAAGCTTCGCCACATCAATCGTCCATCCTTCTTCTTTCACTGAAGAAAATAATTCTTTTTATCGAGGATAGAAAGATAAGAATCGATGTTCAACATCTTTCATGTAATTGTTCATACTCAGTTAGCTACTATCGAGATATACATGTCTACCTTTACTGAAGGCTCTCGATACTGCAACCTGCAACCAATTGAAACACGAAATTTTCTTTTAATGATCTTAGTTGTTTTAAATTGAATAAACATCGAAATCTAAGATAAAAATAAATAAATATCTTAAAAGGTAGAAAATATGAAAAGCCCGACATAAATGAAGAAAATAAGGTGTGATATGTTTCCCATTCCTTAATCATAAATGCCATGTTAGATCTATTTCCTAATAAATGATAGAGTACATACATACTAAATATTTATTGAATAACGTACCGGGCTGTTATGTAACACGTGATCTCACGAACATAAATAATGTAATGTTGTCGATTTTTGTAGGTCATGTTTAAAATACCTTTTTAACGGTTTAAGAACATTACAACATGTAAAAGTTGTTCCAAACAAGTACGTAATCTTTGTAGGTCATGTTTAAAATACCTTTTTATCGTATAAAGGGTTAAGTGTTTTTAAGACATCAACTTTTAGTTACAAACCATACACGGTAATGTATGATGACTGTGTTTTTTTAGTTCAACCACTTAGGAGGAGAGATTTGAACCTCTAACCACTCGACCAAAGTAGCTACTCTCTGGTTGAGAGAGTAAGCTACTAAGTCATATGCTCAGCTTGGTCGAGGGCTATATTACTAAGCTAATGTATCATCGTAAGTGTTATTGAAGAATAATTATTCTCGACTTTTGTAGCACGGTCTAAGAATGGAGTAGCTTTAAAGAAGTCTGAAAATTTTAGTGGATAAAAGTAGCTCGGAAAAACATAGATGGCTAAATAACTACCAAAAGTTTGAACCGAGTTAGGTCACCCACCCTATGTTTTGATCATATCATCAAAATAATTGGTCGAGGGGAAGATTAAGAAATTATATTTTGAATTTTTCGAACTCTTCTTTTTATAAAAACATTACAATAAAACCCTAGATTGAAGGTGCCTATAATCCTCAATAAACTATTTAATCTCCGGTTTAGGGTTTAGGGTAATGCATTAAAGAAAAAACACTTTTACTTCTCCCTACACTAATATTTTAGGATCAAAAGGTGTCCCCAATGGATTTCTTAGTACAATATTTTAATGTTCTAAGCTCTTGAACCTCGATCATTCCATAAAAAAAAAAAAATAATAATAATAAAAAAAAAAAGTGTAAAAGAACAAACTTTTTAATAAAAAAAATCTGGGTAGCTGTCCAACTTGATCTGTTTGGTCATGATTTATACAAAGATCACATGTTTGGTTACTTTATTCAATTATTATCCAAATTTTCTTCTAAAAAAAAAAAAAAAAAAAAGCCTTTTTTTAATTTTTTATTTTATGCACTCTAATATGACCTGTGATCAACTTTTTCTTTTTGGTGGAGGTGCATGCGGTCACAATCTAATCCAATTCCATAAAATATCTTTTGTTCTCGAGCCTAAGAAGTTGAGCAAAAAATACTCTTTTGCTCTCGAGCAAGATGAGATGCCTTGTTTTTCGAACGAATTAGGGAACGAAAGGTGATTGAGAGAGAATTTGGTCTAGCATGCATCTAAGTTTGATTAGATATAAAGTTTCAGAGGACAGTAAGTTCCATTATCTTCGGGGCGAGGATCTCTACCTAGTTTGGCGTACTTGTCTTAGCTGTTTTGAGACTTATTGAACCAACTCAAAATTTCAAAATCGTGAAAGACCCATTTGACAACGTTCACGTGTTTCCGAACTAAAAACAGAAATAGTTTCATATATACGCATAAAAATATGAAATACAATTGTTCCATGAAAGTTAAAGCAAATATTGGAATTAGTTCAAAATTTAGAAAGATGGAAACAAGAACAGTGAAAGAAGAGAAATTAGTTGAAATGGCAGAGCTGTGAAAAGCACATAAGAGTAAGTTCAAAGCCAAAAAAAACCAAAAGCTTGTCAAAATCACTACCAAATTCCCCCATTTTCTAAGCATTCTTCATAATCTCTCCATCAAACAAGAAAAAAAAAAGAACAGAGCATTACCTTCCCTAGAAGAGGCACAAAAGCAAAAGAAAATCACAGATGGGTTTCATTTCTGCCATTTCTTTAATGCAGATCTGCCATCCATGTCGTTAAATGCTCCATTAATTTCTTCTTCATTTCTTAGTTTCCAAGTCTCTATAAGTTCTCTTCACTCTATATTCGTTTCTTCCTTTCCTCACACTCCCTCTTCTTCCCTTTATTAATGGGATTCTCCTCTGTCGTTTGAGCTTTGTCCGCCATTTCAGCCAGTTTTTGGGGATGGGTTTTCGTGTTTGGCTCGTGGGGTTTTGTTTTTGGGTCTGTTTCTTGTTTTGTGGCTCTGTGAACTCCAAGGGTTTGGGTTTAGAAGAAGATGGGTTTGTGCGAGGGAGGGTTTTGATTGATGGGAAATCCGCCATTGGAGGTATCGATGAAGATTTCGTTTGTGCTACACTTGATTGGTGGCCTCCTGAGAAATGCGATTATGGAACCTGCAGCTGGGGACGAGCTTCTCTGCTCAATCTGGTAACCTTTTCAAAAACTTCTAATGATTTTCAAGCTCATTCATATCGATCTACGTCTGTTCTTATGAAAGGCTGATGTCTTTTGGTGGTGGTACTTTCAAGTTTTGGCATCTGGGTGTTCATTATTTGTGAATTTATTGCATATGAAAAGTGGAAGTTCTTTGATGTTCTTGCATTTCGTGTATCATTCTTATAAGGTCCTGACTATTTAATGTCTTCCTATGATCTATTAGAGCTGTACTTAAAATATTTAAGTTCCTGTTGTTTGTCTTTCAATTGCAGGATCTAGGCAACAACGTTCTATTAAATGCAGTCAAAGGTTTGGATTTTTTTATGCCTAATAAGTCTAGATGGACTACAAAGATCTATGCTTATATAATCTATGTCGATTCGTACGTTTACGAGTTCGACAAGTTAAAATTTAACATTCTAATATAAAAGGTAGGTTTCACTGGTCCTATTCGGACACGGATTCTACTAAGTAACTCAAGTCTTCTCGAACTAGAACTAATAGCTTTTCATGAATGGTGCAGAATTTAAACCCCTCAAGCTTAGATTGGGTGGTACTTTGCAAGATAAGATCATATATGAAACTGAAGATCACCAGCAGTCATGCGTTTATTTATCAAGAAACACCACAGAATTATTTGGTTACAGTCAAGGTTGCTTACCCACTAAAAGATGGGATGAACTGAATGAGTTCTTCAAGAAAGGAGGGTAATGAAAGTTTCATCCTATTTTGCTCTTATAATGTTGGATTTCACAAAAGTTGAATGCTGAAGTTATTTGAGTCGATCCAGAGTGAAGGTTATCTTTGGATTAAACGCTCTCAATGGACGACAAATTGCGTCGGATGGGTCTGCTGTAGGAGCTTGGGATCACACGAATGCTGAATCGTTCATACGCTATACTGTTAAAAAGAACTACACAATTCATGGTTGGGAGCTTGGTAAGAACTGCTACTTGTTTTCTTGATGCTTGATATCATATCCTAGTAGATATTGTCATCTTTGGGCTTTCCCTTTCGGGCTTCCCCTCAAGGTTTTTAAAACGAGTCTGCTAGGGGAAGGTTTCCACATGCTTATAAAAGGTGTTTCGTTCTCCTCCCCAACCAAGGTGGGATTGTGAGATCTCACAATCCACCCCCATTCAGGGCCAAATGTCCTCCCCAACCAATGTGGAATTGTGGGATCTCACAATCCACCCCCATTTAGGGCCAAACGTCCTCGTTGACACTCGTTCCTTTCTCCAATCGGGACCCACCAGATCCACCCCCTTTCGGGTCCCAACGTCCTTAATGGCACACCACCTCATGTCTACTACCCCCCTTCAGGGAATAGCCTCCTTGTTGGCACATTGCCCGAGCTCTGATACCATTTGTAACGACCCAAACCCACCGCTAACAGATACTGTCCTCTTTGGGCTTTCCCTTTCGGGCTTCTCCTCAAGGTTTTTACAACGAGTCTGCTAGGGGAAGGTTTTTGCATCCTTATAAAAAGGTGTTTCATTCTCCTCCCCAACCAATGTGGGATTGTGGGATCTCACAATCCACCCCCATTCAGGGCCAAACGTCCTCGTTGACACTCATTCCTTTCTCCAATCGAGACCCACCAGATCCACCCCCTTTTGGGACCCAACGTCCTTATTGGCACACCATCTCATGTCTATTACCCCCCTAATGGGAATAGCCTCCTCGTTGGCACATCGCCCGGTGTCTGACTCTGATACCATTTGTAACAATCCAAGCCCACCGCTAGCAGATACTGTCCTCTTTGGGCTTTCCCTTTCGGGCTTCCCCTTAAGGTTTTTAAAACGCGTTTGCTAGGGGTAGGTTTCCACACCCTTATAAAGGGTGTTTCGTTCTCTTCTCCAACCAACGTGGGATTGTGGGATCGTGGGATCTCACATAGACAAAAATAGAGAATTGGAATTTTGTTAGTTCTATCTCATATAACTCATAAGGATTCATATGTTCTAATTTATGATTGATTATCCATTTCCTTATGCTTAGGAAATGAATTGAGTGGGAATGGAGTTGGAACAAGAGTCACCGCAGAGCAGTATGCGTCTGATACAATTGCTCTTCAGAACATGGTCCAAAGTATCTACAAGGATATTGAATATAAGCCGTTAATCATATCTCCCGGAGGATTCTTTGATGAAAATTGGTTCAAGGAATTCATTGACAAAACAACCCAATCACTAGATGTTGTCACACACCATATATACAATCTAGGTTCAGGTATCATCCATTGGCCAAATAAGAGTTTTACGAAGTTTCATGTCCAAAGTGCGTTCACACTGAACCTATATCTTGTCAACAGGAGTCGATGAGCATCTCGTCGAAAGGATTCTTGACCCATCCTATCTCGACGGTATGGCCGATACATTCTACAAGCTCCATGAGATCCTAAGAAACTCGCCTACTTCAGCTAAAGCATGGGTTGGGGAAGCTGGAGGGGCTTACAACAGTGGCCATAATCTGGTCACAAATGCATTCGTCTTTAGTTTCTGGTAATCTAGATTCTGGAAAAAACATCCATGTGTGGTTTTTTTAAGACCTTTTCATTCTAAATAGGTCTTTTATGTGTGTACTTTTTCAGGTACTTGGACCAGCTGGGTATGTCGGCCGCCTTCGATACGAAAACGTACTGCAGGCAAACCTTGATCGGTGGAAACTATGGTTTACTGAACACGACCACCTTCGAACCAAATCCAGACTATTACAGGTGAGTACTATTGGGATTTCTCTACTGAAAGTTGCTTCAACCAGAAGCAATATTTCCGACGTTAAACGCTTCATTTCTTCCCCGTTGCTATTAGGCAATTATCCTAACGATTAGCATTGCCTGTTTCGTTTTCTTTCTTCATTTCAGTGCACTCCTATGGCATCGCTTGATGGGAAGAAATGTTCTGTCCACAAGCTTTAACGGGACGAAGAAAATACGAGCGTATGCACATTGTTCTAAGCAGTCTGTAAGTAGAAATCCATATAACCGAATGCAAAAACAAGAAAATGAGTAAATGAACCGAGTTTCTCGACTCTTATTCAACTTTTCAATCTTACAGAAAGGATTCACGTTATTACTGCTCAACCTAGACAGTAATACCACAGTTCATGCTGCAATTTCATACAACAGAACGAGACGGTTGCACCATAAACATAGATCCTATAACCATAAACCGAAGGTCATTCGAATACCTCGACCTCATGGTATTGAAGGCGAAGCATTCAGAGAGGAATATCATCTAACAGCTAAGGATGGGAACCTGCATTGTCAAACTATGCTGCTAAATGGAAAGATTTTGTCTGTAAACTCATCAGGGAACATACCTTCATTGGAACCTCAGTATGTAAATTCATCTGAACCAATAATGGTGGCTCCCTTTTCAATTGTATTCATTCACATGCCAAATATTGTTCTCCCTGCTTGCAGATAGAATAGAAGGCGATGTATGGAACTGAAAATCAGTTTCAGATTGGTGATTTTCTAATAAGAGAACAATTGTCATATTTAGTTAACTTTTTTCGAGGTGAACAAATACATTTACTAATGGAAAATCATCCCGTTGGTAGCATGATAAGCCGAAGATACAAACAGGTCAGTTTTGGGGCGGGGAATAATCCACCTTTTGTGAGATTATTCCGGCCTTGACAGAGAGTAATTTTCATTGAAAGCGATTCTTTTGCCGTTCTTACGAATCCCTAGTTTCCACTAGTAAATCAAGAAGATGGTCAGACTCTCGGAGAAGAAAAGGTTGACGGTTAGAAGAAATAGCGAAGGCCTCCGAATATTGGAATTCCATCTTTTGTTTGACGAGATTTTTGGGGTTGCTGAATTTTTTCCATTCTTACCGAAATCAAAGCCATGCAAGAACTACTTTTTCTATTGTAATTTTTTTTTGTAGGAGGAGATAGAGTTGATGGCTCGTATTGGACTTTTCCTCAAGAACTTCATGGAAAATTTTGATGATGTGCTAAGAAGCCCACGAATACGAATGGAATATAAACGTGGTATTGAATAAAAAGGTTGCCGACTTAAAACTCCAAGATGAGTTGAATCAAGAAGAAAGTCAGCGAAAGCAACTCCTACATTCCCGAGTATTGCTTCGATAGTGTTCGTAATGCCTGGAAGATAGTTTTGAAGATAAGACTTGCTAAGATCGATCTTAGGACATTATAGAGTTTACTTACAAAAAATAACAGTATCTTGATGAGTACAGTAGAGTCCGACAAAAAAGAGAGAATTCTATGGGTACCTTATGAAAAATAGGAAATTCAATCCAAACACTTCGAAAAACAAACCAAGAATCGAAAGTGTCCACGTGAGACTGTCATCAGATAACGCAAAACTAGAGAGGGCCAAGTCACTGGTTAATATTCCTACACCTTCCAGGGAGGCAATCCTAAATCAACAGAGAACAAAGTCATGCAAACTGCAGGGAACACAAAGGCAATTGTTGGGGAAATCTTTCTTACCTACATGGAGGAAAACAGAAGAGGATCACACAAATTATGAATGGAATGCTTCTTGAAAAGAAACTGTTGGAGTGTCATCTTTCCACACTGTGGCCAACTGCGATGCAATGCTCGTCACTCAAAAAATTCATTCAAATAGAGTAATGCTGGTAGAATGAAGCTTCGATCTCGCCATCCGCTCCACTAAGAGTTCCTAATCGAGAGAGATGATCCTTTTCTTCGTTAAAGAAGTTCTATAGATGGCAATCATTGGATTAAACGCCTACTTTTTTGAGAGAATGCCGCTGCTCGATGACAAAGAAAAGAGAGTGCTCGACTGGAACAACGGCCAAAAAAGATGGTTCGGGGTTCAAGCGCTTCAAACTCAAACTCTTACCCTCGCGACCACCAGCTTTCCCAAAATCAGGGGAGATCCACTGCAGCAAGAATCCTACCAAGACCTTCGAGATACAGAGCGCCATGATTGAAGCCCGGGGTGAGAGGATAGAATCCTAAATTTAAATGGTTTCTAGTTGTAAGAAAGAGGATAAATTATCAACAGCTGCTATGAACCACGATGAAACCATATCCAAATTTTAAAAAGTGAAAAACAAAGAATAAAATCATCATCAAAAAGTTAAGGAAACAAGTCATCTCGAACAAACACTTCAAAATTTCTATCACAAAATCTATTTATAGGAAACCTATGAAGAATCCCTGCTGCAAAATGGTTGATAGTTCTTAATATTCAGCCAATGAATTCAATGATCAAGTAAAACACCAGAAAACAATGGGTTCACTAAAGAAACAATAAACCAGCTAACAATGATAGTTAAATACTGACCTCCCTCCAAAGATCTTGGCAAGCCACCGACCAGGCAACTGGCACAAGGCATAACCAATCCAGCCACAGAAGAATTCCACCCAAACAGGCGCGACATTGGAATTCTAGCAACCAATGATCTAACAACAAAAAAAATCCCAAACACACACAAAAACATCTCAAACCAGAACAAATCATAACGAAAGTCAAAACCCATCAACATTTCATTCGATCAAATCCAAAACTCACAAAAAAAACAGAGGAACAAACCTTATACATGTTGCAAATAATGAAGGCAAGCGCTGGGGTTCCGATCAATTTATATCTATCAGGAACATTCTTCCGCGGCGGCCAATTCGAATCAAACCCCACTTCATCCAATCCATTTCCATAGCTCGAGTCGTTTTGAGATTTCGTAATGGACCCAATTCGGCCCGATTCATCGACGCGGAGACGGAAAAGAACAGGGGAAATCTCTTCGTTGACCTTGACATTTTCTCTCTCCTTGGTGCCACTGTGAACTCAGATGGTTAATCGAAGGAGATGGGAATGAGAAATCAAGCGAATGATAGGAGAAAGGGGTTATTATGGGGTCGAACTGAGAATTCCGCCATTGAGGTTTCGAGTTTTGGGGTGAAGTGTTGTTATTATGGGGTCTATTGTTTTAGCGGGAAGAGCTAGAAGGAAAGACGTGGGTTGAAGGAGCGGCGATGGTTGGGGGTGGGAGGGGGTTGACCGGGCCACGTAAGTCTGCCGACTTTGAGCCTGCCATTTGTCCCAATTATGCACACTTATTGGAGGGCTCAGCTCATGAACGTACACTCATAATTCTCCAATTGAGTCGTCGAACATGAAATGAAATCTTTAGAATATACAAATTACTTTCGATCAATTTTGTTTACAATTAGACTCGTATGAATTATATACTAACCGTGTTATAGTCTTATTGTTTGCTAGCATATAACATCTACTTTTTAAAAAATGATTACCAAATAGCTTGCTAAAATTGTCTAACCATGTTTCCTAAAAAAAATTTCAAAAAACAGATCTGTGATGGGTCATTTGTGCTACTAGTAATCCAAGGTTGAGTTGACTATCTTACTCAAGAACATTCGATTAATATTAAATTTAGTAAAAATAAATGAACGAAAAATGTATCATTGAAGTGGAGGAGACAAATTTTGCAGCCTGATGGCTTTGATTAGAAGTGCAAGCATAGAGAAGACCTATAGAAATCAATAGCGATGCAAAGAAGGCTAGAAGGACTAAAGTAGGACGGTAGAAGTTAACCGATCAAGTTTATTTGATACAACTATTGAATATCCCGCATTCAAGTGATACAAACCCACAAAATGATTGAGAACTAGGACAAACTTGAACTCAATACATTCCTGAAAAACTCTACAATAATTTGTATAACCGATTGCGGGTTGACCATGTTACAAGAGGCAGGAGCCAACCAAAGAAGGTCAGTTGGACTCAATTAGGACCCTTGATCCGGTTCAACTAGGTTCTTCCATGCGAGAATTGTATGCACCCCTTTCTCCTCGAATGTGGGTTGATCGCATTACAAGAGGCGGGAACCAGTAAAAGTAAGGTCAGTCGGACTCGATTAGGACCCTTGATCTGATTCAATTAGATTCCTCCATGCGCCCCCTTTCTCCTCGACACAAAATGGAGGATTTCTATTGTCTTGAGAACCATAAAGAAGAAAGAACCCAAATTCTTCCAACTCAAATCCAGAAGATATTCTTACCTCCATGTCTAATCCAGAATTTATTCCTACTATGACTTCTAACTCATCCTGTTCCATCTCCTAGTGTTAATAAAAGCTCCTTACCTAGATTGCACCTAAATTACTCACCATTCTCCCTGCAGCAGTTTTATATCAGTTCATATCAGTCATCGAATTTAGGAAGAGTTTGCTTACAACCAACCGTGCTGTCGACATGGCTGATTCGGTAGGCGTCTAGACGACCTTGGCTAAAACAAATGTACATCACCAGCAAACCTAAAACAAGCGAAGAAATGTAGTGGCTGAACGATACGCCGAACTCCTGAAAAAACACCCAAATACAACAGAAATAACTAGATTTTCTATGGTTGTGGAAAATGAGGGAATGATATAAAGCTAATATCAGAGAGAATTAAGCAGACTGCATTTCTAAGATGGCATTGCATTCAATTAAAGACAGTCAAATAGCAAGAGAAGGATGGTAGTTTATCCAGATAGATGATGTTCACCAACGAACCCGCTCGCTTATGAACACTACTTCTACCTATTTTTTAAAAAAACCGAGCAAAATTTTGAAAACATAAAATAGTTTCTATTGAGGATTCTCTAAGTGAAAACTTTAAGAACAATGAAAACAAGCACAGATAATCAATGCAGCTCTCTGCCTAAATAAGGAAGTAAATTTATGCACTACTTACAGAGTAAGAAGTGAAAGGGAAGGTCAATTCTTAACGAAGATCACGAGAATCAGAGAAGCTTAGAGCAGCAGTGCCGATCTGATATGGCATTATCTTTAAATCTTCCTGTGCGTCTATGATGTCATTTGTATTCTCAAAAAGTTGCTTCCGAAGAACGTCGTGCAAACGGCCAAAGAGTTGCTTCTTCAATGCTTCAAAAGCCAAGTCCAACCGCTCGAGTTGCTCCATGGAATTTGCATTGTACATAAACAGACCATAGTAAAGATCAAAGCTATCTCCAGAAGTGTTCGCCACCAAGTCCAACAAGGTATTATAACCTTTGGTGTTAATTGGTGTAGAGCTCAAACTCAACTTTTCTAAAACTCTCCCCATTGTATGGGTAATGAACTGTGACCCTGCTGCATGCCGGTCGTGATCGTAGCACGACATTTCCACCATTCGGCACCCTTCACTCGAAAATATATCAAGAAAGCAGTTGCAACGGAACGCTCTCGATTCCTCATTTCCTATTCGAACCTTATCATAAACAAAGGAAAGATCGTTCCACCCGTTCTTACCACTCTCTGGCCCGAACATAGGATGTGTGCAGAGGATGTCGAAGTCCGGGGGTAAAATTTGAAGAAACAAATTTCTTGGAAATTCTTTCACGGAAAGTACGTCGACAAACAAAGTGTTTCGTTTCAATCTCCGAAAAGGTAATGATCTGAGAACTTTCTCTGTTGAAAGAATGGAAGTGCATAGAAGAACTACTTCTGGGTGTTCTTCACATAGATCATCCATATCAGAAAAGTAAGAGATGCCCATCTCTTCTGCTACGTCTGAGTAGTCCGACCTCGAGTAGGCTAACACAGTGTGACCTTGTTTTACTATCGTCTTGGCAAGAAATTGACCGAAGTTACCAAATCCAACAACAGCAATTTTGAGCTTTGAATTTTCCTCAAGTTTTGTGGCTTTGATGTCATAAGTTGGAGGAAGGTCCTGAAACCTGAAGAAATATAGAGAGGGTTTATTCTTCTGAAGCTTCACTTACAAGGAACAGCACAAAATTTTTTCTATGCCTAACCCTTTATGAACAAATCACAATTCAAACCAATCAGGATGTAAACATCACATAATATTCAGGAAATTAACGTGGATCGAAACGATTAGCGTGTTCAAACTATTTTACTAACATGAACATCTTTGTAAGAAATTGATTTCTAACTCTCCCTACCAAACCAACCCACCATTGATCCACACAAAAAGAAAGACGACCCAAAAGTTTAATGTGAATATTGTGTTAGGAATCACGGATCTCCACAATGGTATTATGATATTGTCCACTTTGAGCATAAGCTCTAATGGCTTTGCTTTGGGCTTCCCCAAAATGTCTCATACCAATGAAGATGTGTTCCTTACTTACAAACCCATGATCGGAAATTAGCCAATATGGGTCTCCCTCCCAACAATCCTTAACAATCCTCCCCTTGAACAAAGTACACTATAGAGCTTCCTCCTGAGGTCTACATAGCCTTTGAACAACCTCTCCTTAATCGAGGCTCTACTTCTTTCTCTGGAGCCCTCAAACAAAGTACACCCTTTGTTTAACACATGAGTCACTTCTGACTACACCTTCGAGACTAGCAAGTTCTTTGTCCGACACTTGAGGATTCTATTGACATGGCTAAGTCAAGGGCTTGGCTTTGATACTATGTTAGGAATCACAGATCTCCACAATGGTATGATATTGTCCACTTTGAGCATAAGCTCTCATGGCTTTCCTTTGGGCTTCCCCAAATGACCTTATACCAATGGAGATGTATTCCTTACTTATAAACCCACGATCATTCCCTAAATTAGCCAAGGTGGAACTCCCTCCCAACAATCCTCAAACATATTGCACAGCAAATAAAGCACCAACATACAACACCATTGAGATGTTTGAACCAAAGAACAAAAGCATAATCTAAGCATCATTGAAAGGAAAGACTATGGGACCTTGCCTGGTAGCTTCCAGATAAGATGTCAGTGCAAAAGAAGCCCCATTTTGAGGAGGATTTTCAGGCAATGTTTGCAATTTTTCACCGTTTCCAAACAATTGCTTCCTTACCATATCATGCAATCGCCCAAAAAGCTGTTGTTTCAAAGCTCCAAAAGCCAAATCCAATCTCTCGATCATCTCCATCGCGTTCTTATTATACATAAACAAACCATAATACAAATCGAAACTATCTGCAGCAGTGTTCTTCACCAAATCCAACAAAGTTTCATACCCTTTAGTATTAATCGGTGTAGATTCCAACATCAACATATTCAAAACTCTCCCAACCGTATGAGTAATGAATTGCGATTCAGCCGCATATCTATCATGATCCACACAGCTCATTTCCACCATTCTGCAACCCTCTCTCTCAAAAATACTCAAAAATTTCTCACAGCGTGAAACCCTAGATTCATCCGACCCAATTCGAACCTTCTCGTAAACGAAGAACAGCTCATTCCACCCTTTCGCAGCGCTTTCAGGGCCAAACATTGGGTGAGAACAAATTATATCAAAATCCGGAGGCAATAGCTCCAGCATTAAGCTTTTCGGGAACTCCTTCACCGAAAGCACATCTACTACCAATGTATTCCTCTTCAATCTCTGCAATGGCAACGATCGGAGAACACTCTCAGTTGAAATTATCGACGTACAGAGCAAAATCACCTCTGGGTGTTCTTCAGCAAGGTCATCCGGGTCGGAAAAAAACGAAACCCCGAGCTTACGAGCCGCATCGGAGTGGTCAACTCGGGAATGAGACAAGACGGTATGACCTTGCCGGACGATTGTTTTAGCGAGAAATTGACCGAAGTTACCAAACCCAACGATGGCGATTTTGAGCTTCTCGGAGTTGTGAAAACGGGATGCCATTCTGGATTCGTAGTCGTAAGGTTGCGCAGCATCAATGGCGCGAATTCGAAGAAGGGGTTTGGGAAAGAACTGAAAACAGGGGAGAATCGGAAGGGGCTTGGGATTATAGAGACGGTGGTGAGAGAACAAAGGTAAAGAAGGTACGGCCGGAGAGGTGTCGGAGAGAAGACGGCAACAGCATAGGTGGCGAAATTGCTCCGGTCCGCCGCCGTAACGGAGGGGATTAAGATAAATGAAAAGTGCAGGGCCACGAACGGGATTTACAGGATCTCAAGAATGCGTGCTGTCCCGAAGATTCAGGTTCCTTGTGTGGCTCGTTTTCTTCTTTTGGCATTTCTTTAATGGCTCACGTTGTTTCTGAAGCTTTCTGTCCATTTTCAAAATGTGTTGGCTAAAAGTTACATTTATCAAATTCTAAATCAATAGAAAACTTTAATATACACCTCTAATAATGGTCTCGAAACACGAAGTTATGTTATGGAGATGGTAGCAACTTTAGGATGTCACGATCATGCTTATTTAAAACTTGTGATCGATATGAAATGTCTCAAAATATACTATTAGAGAAATCAAGTACGAAGTGTGATGTCACGATCATGCTTGTTTAGGACTTGTGGTACGAAGTGTGTGGTATCACTATCATGCTTGTTTAGAGCTTGTAGCCGACATGAAATGTCTCAAAATGTACTATAGGGAGGTAAGTACGAAGTGTGGTGTTACTATCATAATTGTTTAGGGCTTCTGACCAACATAAAATGCCTTCAAATGTACTATAGGGAAGTCAAGACGAAGTGTGGTATCAGCATCATGCTTGTTTAGGGTAGGGAGGCCAAGTAGTCATAAAACCTCTTCGACCCACTTTTGTAAACTCTCTTGTATACATATTTTCAATGCAATTGACATTTACATCTTGCTTTCTCGACATGTTTTATAAAATATTTTCTCTCAAAACATAAATCAAGGCTTAAAACTGCGTCAAAATTGTCCATACAAACCGTTTATCATACGGCACCTATTCACTAAGTTAGAAAGTGTCGCACGATAGCTGTCCCACTACTAAAGATCGAAACTTTTGGAGTTTATTACTAAGAAGAGCGCTTTCTCAATTAGAAGAGTTTATAACTAAAAATATGGAGTATTGGAGATTTTTACCAAGTTTTTATGATGTGTTGTTCTAACAGTTCCTGTGATAGTGATTGTTGATCACTTGCCTTTTCTATATGTTTGGTGATCCACTAGAAGAATTTTTTCTTCAGATGAAATTTGATTCTTAACCTTTTCCATCTGCTCTTCTCTAGCAATGGATGCAAACTCAGAATGTAATCCGGCATGAAGTCGTGCCGAGTCAATATACCGACCACAGGCGATCTCTGCAATAAGGTGAACACGTTAGCCAAACGTTCTAAAACTCAAAACTTTAAGAACAATGAATAAAAACTTATGAAACTCGTGTCGACGACATCCAATGCTACTTCGTGTTGTTCCTTAGGTGCAAAGAAATAACGAGACTCATCATCAAAAGATACGTGAAAGTCACTCACCCCGGGGGCCTTAGGTATCACTAGCATATGTCTTAAACTAGTTTCTCGAAAAATTGCAAAAGCCTTTGCTAACGACATCGTCTCCAAGACAGTACAAGGCGAGGTATTAGCGAATGGATGTAGATCGATGAACATCTCCATCTCTTCATCAGTCAACTGAATATCTTCAATCCGATTGACATCACCCGAACCCATCATTGCAAAATCATCAGCTGATAATAGCTTTAAGGCATCCTTTCTGTCTGATTCTAGTGTTGGAACCGACAAGAAAGCTTTCTTCTTTAACAACACGATGAGATGAGCTCTGAGAATTAGACCATATAAAACAGGGAATTCCGAGAAAGGAGGCTCGTCGACGACGGGAAATCCGTGATGGCTCGTCCATTTGAGAACGTTTACTACGTTACGAACCTTCTCGATGCCACAAAATAATTGAAGTGGACTTGTTAACACACTGGCAACAGTCAGCTGCCTCATGTATGGCTCAACATGGCCTTCTAGATAAGGGAACCCCTTGGCTTTCATGATCTGGTTGTAAATATTACAGTTGAAAGCATCAGCCACAGTCTTGGAAATAAGGAGAACCAACATTACTAAAGGCAGCAACAACAAATTATTGGTCAATTCGAGCATAATAACACATAAAGAAACGGTCGTCCTCATCGACCCCCCGAGAAACGAAGCAGCACCCAATATGGCAAAGAAGCCATGGCTAAGGTTCGTGTATGGACCGACAACCATTCCAACGAAACGACCATAAGAAGCTCCTGTCACAATAACAGGAACAAACAGGCCAACCGGAGCAACCGTACCGTAACTAAGAACGCTCAACGAAAAACATGTAACGAAAAATGTGAGCATTGATGAGAATTGAAACTCAGATTCTGTGCCTTTGCTAAAGAGGTTCTTTATGGCATCATCATTGGTGTTAAATATGAGACTTGCAAGATCATTGTAGTGATCGGGAGAACACTGAAACTTCTTGAAGTTACCCGATCGACCTATCGTAGGACAGATTTCTCGAGCACTTGATGGGCAAGGTTGGCACGATGCGAACCACGGTAATCCGAAAAGAAGACATGACGTGAAAATCGAGACAGAGCAAGCCAGTAAAACTTTGTAAACAATGCCTTTCCTGGAGAGAAACAAACGGAGCACAATGAGAATCAAAACTCAAAAAACTTCGTAGCATTTACGAACAATAAAGAAAGAACTCACTCGTGTATGAGATTGTAAACACGAAGAACTTTGGTTAAAAGAAAATTATAAAAGCTTCCAAGAATGCCTCCAATGAAAGCAAGGGAAAGCACAGGAGGTAGATCTTTGAGGTGATATGAGGGAAAGTCTGAGTAGGTATCAAATATTATGAGTCCCCCTTTACCAAACAATCCACATAATCCATTTAAGCAAACATCGATCAGTGAGCGT
Organism: Cucurbita maxima; assembly: GCF_002738345.1. Taxonomy (NCBI): domain Eukaryota; kingdom Viridiplantae; phylum Streptophyta; class Magnoliopsida; order Cucurbitales; family Cucurbitaceae; genus Cucurbita; species Cucurbita maxima. The sequence continues at coordinate 2,362,275 of NW_019272045.1, forward strand.
AATATGACAGCAACGATAGCCGTCGTGAAAAATGCTCGCCACAGAAGGGCGCTTCTCCACCTGTGACGATGGTAAACGTCAGAAGGTCGTTCGTTCAAATATGCTAACACAGCATTCACAGCTCCTAAGATTCCGAACGAACGCAGCTCGAATCAAATAATGATGCGAAAACAGACTAGAAAACGAAAAATATATGCAGCCCATGGCTACATACCCAGTTATTAAACATACCATGATGCCATCTCTTCAAAAGCAAACAACACGCCACCAACGGGAGCACGAAAAGCAGCAGCGATTCCAGCAGCAGCACCACATGTTACAAGATCCCGCCTATCTCGATCCTTCTTGAGATGGTATAGCCATCTCCAAGTTAAACCAAATACTTTGAAACACCCCTGACCTACCAAGGATGCAACACATGCCCCTGTATGAACCATAGGCCCAGCTTTTCCAACGACCATAGACGACGACACGATAGCAATGCTGCCAATAATCTGGCAATCAAACCATATTCATGAGACTCTAGCTTCAAGAGGAAGGACGTAACAACCCAAACCCACCGCTAGCAGATATTGTCCGTTTTGGCCCGTTACGTATCTCCGTCAGCCTCACAATTTTAAAACATGTCTCCTAGAGAGAAGTTTCAACACCCTCACAAGGAATGTTTCGTTTCCTTCTCCAACCGATATGAGATCTCACAATCCACCCCCCTTGGGGGGCCAGCGTCCTCACTGACTAGTGTCTGGCTCTGATACCAACTGTAACAGCCCAAACCCACCGCTAACAAATATTGTCCTCTTTAGGCTTTTCCTTTCAGGCTTCCCCTCAAGATTTTTAAAATGTGTTTGCTAAGGAGAGGTTTCCACACTTTTACAAAGAATGCTTCGTTCCCTTCTCCAACCAGTCACAACAAAATGCTCTAAACCCAGAGATGTAACTACCTATGCTCTACACTTTATTGATGTATCATAGACTCTATTCCAAAAAATTTTGCAAAAGAGAAACCATCCTAAATTACTCGACTCTTTGTTAAAGGGTCGCTAAGAGTAACTTCAGACGTTACTAAATGACGATGTATTCTAAAACGGCAACAAAATCAAGAATTCATATCAACCGAACATGTAATCTTACTTGATGGAAATGAAAAGGGGCATCACACTTTACTACACGCTTCAAACAAAGGAGCAACTCTACAACTAAAAAGTACAATAGCTGAAGGAACACTCGATTTGTCTTAACCAGGCACTACACCTCAAAGCATAATTCAATCTAAAAGGAACAAGTTGTTCGTTCCGTCGACGACCCTATCTATGTTTCTACGATGACAGTAAGAAATCGAGGTTATAGATATCTGAAACACAACGATAAATGTTCAAACAACTGTTTTACCTTCACTAACAATGTCCTAGGCGATAATATTCCAGGGGCGTCCACACCATTCAGATAAGCCTTTACTTCTGGTATACCTGAGCCGGCTGCTAGAGGGCAGATCAGTGCCGTAATGACAGATGCGAATAGGGTGAGAAGTAGATTTGAAACAGAGAAAACAAGAAAAGCCATCCAATACCTGAAAGAACTTTCAGACTTCCATCAATATACCTTGGAAAATGGTTATGAGTTTTTGTAACAACCCAAACTCAAGCCCACCGCTAGCAGATATTGTCCGCTTTGGCCAATTACGTATCGCTGTCAGCCTCACATTTTTAAAACACGTATGCTAGGGAGAGGTTTACTCTCCAACCAATGTGGGATCTCACAATCCACCCTCCTTAGGAGCCCAGCGTCCTCGCTAGGCTCTAATACCATTTGTAACAGCCCAAGCTCGCTGCTAATAGATATTATTCGTTTTGGCCCGTTACGTATCGCTGTCAGCCTCACAATTTTAAAACGCATATGCTAGCGAGAGATTTCCACACTCTTATAAGGAATTCTTCATTCCCCTCTCCAACCAATGTGGGATCTCACAATCCATCCCCATTGGGGGCTTAATGTCCTCGCTAACACACCGCTCAGTATCTGGCTCTAATACTATTTATAAAAGTCTAAACCCACCGCTAGCAGATATTGGCCGTTTTGGCCCGTTACATATTATCATCAGCCTCACAGTTTTAAAACACATTTGCTCGGGAGAGGTTTCCACACCCTTATAAGGAATGTTTTTGTTCCCCTCTCCAACCAATATGAGATCTCATAATCCACCTCTCTTGAGGGCCAGCGTCCTCGCTGGCACACCACTCAGTGTCTAGCTCTAATATCATTTGTAACAGCTCAAGCCTACCGTTAGCAGATATTGTCTGCTTTGGCCCCAAGGCAGGGCATCCAACATCAACTCAGTCAACCTCAATGTTTTAAAACGCATCTGCTAGGAAAAGGTTTCCACACCCTTATAAGAAATGCTTCGATCCCCTCTCCAACCAATGTGAGATCTCACAATCCACCCCCTTTGGCAGCTCAACGTCCTCGTTGGCACACCAGTCAGTGTCTAGCTCTAATACCATTTGTAACAGCCCAAACCCACCGCTAGCAGATATTGTCCTCTTTAGGCCATTACATATCGCAGCCTCACAATTTTAAAATGCATCTACTAGGGAGAGGTTTCCACACCTTTATAAGAAATGCTTCATTCCCCTCTCCAATCAACGTGAGATCTCGTAGTTTTTCTTTCAGAACTTAATGAAATCAGTACATCAATCATATTTATACTAACCCATTTCCACCAAAACAAACAGAACAGATTGCAAAGATTTCAATCAACAGAAGCACAGAAGAACATGAACGAAATCAGTACCTGCCCTCAAGCATCATATTCGAAGTGACCACAAACTTCTTCCCTGCAATATTCTCCACTGCCAGATTGTTGAAGAACCCAACAAGACCCATAATCAGACCGATCAAGAAACAAGACAACCATTTAATAACCAAGTATTGAAATATCTGAAAATCCTCACGACTCCTCCAATCTTGCATGAAGAAATCATTATCAAAAATCCTGTAAAACACGAGATACAATGAATCAAAACCCCATCAGGGAAATCCAAAGGGGGAAAAGAAGAAAACACGAACAAAGAACTGAACTTACTCGTAATCAAGGCTTTCAATGGGGCAGATATTAGCGCCAACAAGGGCGACCTGTGAGGAAGAATTGACGAGCGATTTCTGAGGAGCAAGCAAGGGAGTGATAATGGATTCCTCATCGCCATTGCTGGGGTTGGCGGCATCCATCGACCACCTTCCTCTGACACAGAATTGTGATTTTAAACGAAATGGGTATCCAATTGGTTGACTGGAAGAAGCCTTACCTTATCGATTTTATTGGATTAATTTGGCCCAAGCACTCTTTACTCGTCTCTCTCTTGTCTTTCATTTCCAAGAAGAAAGAATGAAAACTGACCATTTACTAAGTTTTAAATAAGAGAATGACAAAAATAAATTTGGAACTTCTTTCAATATTCTTCTGTTTGGAAGTTATAATTTTTACCCATTAATTTAATTAAATAATCGCGGATATAACTTAATACATACCTAACATTAACATTGTTTAAGCTCGGTTATTAATCAGAGTTATCACACATTCTTAGATAATGATAATTACAGTATAAATTGTCGATTCATACTATAAATTAGGTTTTTTATACTGGGAGCGGGTAAAACCTAAGATAGTGATCGAGCTTGAAAAATCAAAACCAAATTTTTATAATAAATTAAATTTATTTTTATAACAAATACAATATAATAGTATTTATATTGTGTTTGTTATAAGACGAGGGTTATTTGACGACTAGTTAAAATCATAAATACGTAATTTTGAAACAAAAAAACATTATTTTGAAATAAGATTATGCGCATGCAAGAATAGATTCAATACAAAAATACGTTTGAAAAATAAATATCTACCCGCTAGGTAAAATAAATTATTTATTTATTTATCTCGATACCGACTTTTAAATTAAACTTTTTCCAAAATTCTACCTTTTTTTTTTTCAAATTCAAATGTATCCCTTCATGAATATAATATATTCTCTTTTATCAATAAAAAAAAATGATTGATTTAATTATTTACAACTATTTTTTTCAAAAAAAAAAAATAATAATTAGAATATTTGTAAATAAATGAAATGATTTGAATTTTAGATTAAGTGAGATTTTGGTGCCTTGGCCCATTCAAAATTATGTTGATTGTGACTAACTCTACTAGAGTGTCCTACTCCATTGTATATCCCTAACATAGGCCTATGTATTTAATGCCTTCACGTCTCATTCATTTAATGAGATTCATAAAATCCTTTTCGATCCTATTTCATGTCAATATCAGTAACTCGAAAAGTTAGTTTATATATGTAACGGCCTAAGTACATTCCTTGCAGATATTATTCTCTTTGGACTTTCCCTTTCAGACTTCTCCTCAAAACTTTAAAAAGCGTCTACTAGGAGAAGGTTTCCACACCCTTAATAAAGAGTGTTTCGTTCTCCTTCCCAACCAATGTGGGATATCACAGCGTCTACTAGGAGAAGGTTTCCACACCCTTAATAAAGAGTGTTTCGTTCTCCTTCCCAACCAATGTGGGATATCACAATTCACCATCTTCAAGGCTCATCGTCATTTCTCCAATTGAGGTGGGACCCCACCAAATCCATCCTCTTCGGGGCCCAATGTGCCTCGTGTCTACCCCCTTCGGGGAACAACCTCCACACGGGCACATAGTCCAGAGTTTGGCTCTGATATCATTTGTAACGGCTCAATTCCACCGCTAACATATATTGTCCTCTTTTGGCTTTTCTTTTCGGGCTTCCCCTCAAAGCTTTAAAACGCGTATGCTAGGGGAAGGTTTCCACACCCTTATAAAAGGTGTTTCGTTCTCCTCCCCCATCAATGTGGGATATCACAATATATGAGTCGAATTAGCACAAAAGAAAAGTAATCCAAATATCAAAAACATTAAACCAATTGAAACTTAGAAGATAAATATATGAAACTTAAGAAATCTCTATTTAAAGCGGGTGGAAGACGGGGTGGGTCGAAGAATTGAGTGGGAATGAAGATGGAAAATATAACCGAGTCCCACGAGTGCAACCAGGTTAAATGAATATCACTTGCTAAACTCTTACCTCCTACACTACACATTCATCACCAATTCTATGATGGCCACATAGTCATGTATCATAATTTATTTCTCTTCAGGTCACTATCTCAAAAAGTAAGCACTTTTTATTTCATTTCTTTCATACCCTTTTAAAATTCATTGATATTTGTTGTGTTCTTGTTGATAAAGGCCAACCATTTGAGACAGAAAGATCCAAGCCCGACGTTGTCGTGTCGGCAACTCAACCGGAATAGCGACATTCAGAAAAAAGTACACTGATTAGCAACTCATTCGTCCATTTTCAGCTCGAGTTCATCCACGACACGTCAATTACAGCGCAAAAATCCACTCACACTGTTCTTCCCACCTCTTCAATTCTCTCTTTCCATCTGTATTCAATGTGTTCTTTTATGGGTTTTGTTCTTTCATCTTCTCTTAGACCCCATTAAGGTTTTTGTTCCTAAATCCACTGAAGCTCGCAAAAAGTAGCTCTAATGGCGTTTGTGCTAGGTTTTGTGTTCGGTGTGTTTGTCGGGTTAGGTCTCATCGTCAGCTTTGTGAAGTCCGAGAATGTCCGGTCGAGGCGACGGGCTGATCTTGCTGCTACAATCGCTGCTTTTGCCAGAATGACAGTGGAAGATTCGAGAAAGATCTTGCCTCCTCAGTATTATCCCTCTTGGGTCGTCTTTTCCCAGAGCCAAAAGTTGAGTTTTCTTCTTACTTTTCCTTGTATGTTTCACTTGTGCATGAAGCTATTTAGTTTTCATGTTCATGGTGGATTAACATTGGTTCTGTTTCCCCATTTTTGCAGCTGACTTGGCTCAATCACCATCTTACCAAGATTTGGCCATATGTTAATGAGGTAGATTGTTTGTTTTTGTCGGGTTTTACTTTTAATTGTCTGTTCTTGGTGTGTTGACGTGACATCCCACGTCGGTCGGAGAGGAAACGAAGTATTGTTTATAATGGCGTGGAAACCTCTCACTAATTGTGAGGTCAACTACGATATGTAACAGGCCAAAATGGAGAGTTTGGGCTATTACAAATGGTATCAGAGCCAGACACTGGACGGTATGCTAGCGAGATTGTGAGATCCCACATAGGTCGGAGAGATGAACAAAACATTATTTATAAGGGTGTAGAAACATCTCCCTAGTAGACGCGTTTTTTAAAACCGTGAGGCTAACGGCAATATGTAACGGGCCAAAGTGGACAATATCTACTAACAGTAGGCTTGGGCAGTGGGTTTCGACTGTTACAAATAGTATAAAAGCCAGCCACTGGGCGGTGTGCCTGCGAGATTATAAGATCTCACATCGGTTGGAGGAGGAACAAAGCGTTCTTTATAAGTGTAGAAATATCTCCCTAATAGATGCGTTTTGAAACTGTGAGGCTAACGGCGATACGTAACAAGCCAAAGCGGATAATATCTACTAATAGTGGGCTTGGGCGATGGGCTTGGACTGTTACAAATGGTATCAGAGCCAAACATCGAGTGGTGTGCCTGCGAGATTGTGAGATCCTATATCGATTGGAGGGGGGAACAAAACATTCTTTATGAGGGTGTAAAAACATCTCCCTAGTAGACGCGTTTAAAAACCGTAAGGCTGACGGCTATACGTAACGGACCAAAGCGGACAATATCTATTAGCGGTGGGCTTGGCTGTTACCGTTGATCTCTTGCTTGTTTGGTTGATTTTGTGTGACAGGCAGCTTCTGATCTGATAAGATCTTCGGTAGAGCCTGTTCTTGAACAATACAGACCTATCATACTGTCATCACTCAAGTTTTCGAGGTTCACTCTTGGCACTGTGGCTCCTCAATTCACAGGTTTGTTCAAGATGGAGATTGATGAATTTGTAGTCTGTAAACCTTATCTGAAGTTCTAACTGTCTTATTCTACTTGACAGGAATTTCTATAATTGAAGATGGGGGAACTGATGGTATCACCATGGAGTTGGAAATGCAATGGGATGGCAATCAAAGTATAATACTTGATATAAAGACTAGACTAGGCGTTGCACTACCAGTGCAGGTATGAACTGATCAACTTCAACTTCCATTATCGTCGAAGTGACTCGTTCTCTCACCCTTTGCAAAAAATTTGGTTACGTTCGTTCGGGAAAGTATGTCATAGTTAATCATACCAAATTCTGTCTGTATATGTATAACTTTGGGAGAAAGCTCGAAAGGAAAAGTCCAAAAAGGACAATAATTGCTAGCGGTGGGCTTGGCCTGTTACAAATGGTATTAGAGCCAAACACCAGATTATGTGCCAGTAAGGACGCTGGACCTCGAAGGGGGGCATTTTGGGAGGTCCTACATTGATTGGAGAAGGGAACAAGTGTCAACGAGGACGTTGGGCCTCGAAGGGGGATGGATGGTGAGATCCTACTTCGGTTGGAGAGAGGAATGAATCATTCTTTATAAGGGTATGAAAACCGCTCCCTAGCAGACACATTTTTAAAAATCTTAAAAACCCAAAGAGGACAATATTGGCTAATAATAGGCCCATACTTGGACTGTTACAAAAACTCATTGATTTTCCTCGTGCACTACTTTGTTCAGGTAAAAAACATTGGATTCACAGGCGTTTTCAGGTTGATATTCAAGCCTCTGGTTGAAGAATTCCCATGATTTGGGGCAGTTTGTTTTTCTTTGCGGCAAAAGGTATCCCATAAATTCCCACTCATACTCGAGGGAAACTTCCTTATTGACAAGAGCTAATATCTTAACAGAAAAAGCTGGACTTTACACTCAAAGTTATTGTTGGGGACATCTCAGCAATACCTGGGCTTTACAGTGCACTTGAGGTGTGATCATTAATTGTCATTATATTCACCGAATCACTGTTCTAACTATAGGGCTTATATATGAACACAGGGAACAATTCGAGATGCTGTAGAAGATTCTATTACATGGCCTGTTAGAAAAGTTGTCCCTATCTTGCCTGGAGATTACAGGTATGAATGGGAACTGAACGAGCTAGCCATGTTGTCTTGTGGCCTTTGTTTACTACACTTATGAGCTTGATGGTCAACTTTAATTATTTAATTGTTTCAGTCAACTTTAATTCTATTACATTCGGCCTCTACGTGACTGAATGAAGACCAGCAAAATAATTGTGAGTTTATCTTACTTCTCTTAACTTCGTTCTCTCTTTCGTCTTTTGGATATACTATAAATTTCTATTGTTTCTTTTGTAGAACAATGATTTGAATCCAGTTTGGAATGAGCACTTTGAGTTTGTTGTTGAAGATGAATTGACACAACATTTGGTCGTGAAAGTTTATGACGATGAAGGACTTCAGGCTTCTGAGCTTATACAATGTGCTCAGATACGATTAAGCGAGCTTCAACTGGGTAGGGTGAAGGATGTGTGGTTGAAGCTGGTTAAGGATCTGGAAGTTCATAGAGATAATAAAAACAGGGGGCAGGTAACAACACCTTTAATGAACATTTTGCTTATTGGTGTCAAATTCCATTTATATGATTTATATGTGTGAGACCCCACATCGGTTGGAAAGGAGAACGAAACATTCTTTATAAGGGTGTGGAAACCTCTCCCTAGCATATGCATTTTTAAAAACCTTGTGGGGAAGCCGAAAGGAAAAGGCTAAAGAGGACAATATCTACGAGCGGTGGGCTTGAGCTATTACAAGTGACATCAGAGCTAGACACCAAGAGATGTGCCAGCAAGGAGGCTAAGCCTAAGCCCCAAAGGGGGTGGACACGAGGCAGTGTGCCAGTAAGGATGCTGGGCCCCGAAGGGGGGTGGATTGGAGGTTCCACATCGATTGGAGAAGGGAACGAGTGCTAATGAGGATGCTAGGTCCCGAAGGGGGGTAGATTGTGAGATCCCACATCGGTTGGGGAGGAGAACAAAACATACTTTATAAGAGCGTGGAAACCTCTCCCTTGCAGACATGTTTTAAAAACCTTAAGGGAAAGCTTGAAAAGGAAAGCCCAAAGAGAACAATATCTGCTAGTGGTGGGCTTAGGCCGTTACAATATGTATGAACAGTGTCTGTTCGAGTCCATGCTCATCCTCATTATAGTAAATCTTTCTCGTACTATCCACGTTCAACATTCTTGATGTTCATACCTCTATACTAAATCTTTCTCGTACTATCCACGTTCAACATTCTTGATGTTCATACCTCTATACTAAATCTTTCTCGTACTATCCACGTTCAACATTTTTGATGTTCATACCTCCATTAAGATTTTCGACATATTGTCTTCCCAGATACATTCCTGAGTAGTTCATAGTGATCTAAAGCAATCCCATGATTCTGCTAAGAAGACTTCCCATATATGATAGTGCATTCCTTTTGTGGTTTTCTGTTAAATGTGTTCATTAGGTGCACTTGGAGCTTCTATACTGTCCTTTCGGTATGGAAAGAGGCTTTACAAATCCATTTGCCTCTGATTTTTCAATGACTTCCTTGGAGAGTGTACTCAAGAGTCAGCCAAATGGAACGGAAGCTACCGAAAACGGACAAGCTGTCACACAGAAGAGGAAAGGGGTTATTATTAGAGGAGTACTTTCCGTGACTGTGATATCTGCAGAAGACTTGCCTGCAACAGATCTTGTAGGAAAGTCTGACCCATATGTTGTATTCACCATGAAAAAATCAGAAATGAAGAACAAAACAAGGGTAAAACTCCGATACCCGAAATTATGATCTAAAACTATCCCTGTTTGCCCTTTCCTTCTCCCTCTGTGATCTTTAGTTTCATATTTCAGGTTGTGAATGAGAGCTTAAATCCCATATGGAATCAGACTTTTGACTTTGTTGTTGAAGATGGACTACATGACATGCTTATAGCTGAAGTTTGGGATCACGACACTTTTGGAAAGGTGAAGCACCGTTTTATTAATACTGTCCATCTTTTTTGTCTCATTCAAGCTAAAATATAGTTGTGACTGGCTTCACCGAACATATACAGAATCTTTTAGTATTAGACCCCACATTGGTTGGGAAGGAGAACGAAACATCCTTTATAAGGGTGTGAAAACCTTTTCCTAGCAGACACGTTTTAAAATCCTTGAGGGGAAGCTTGAAAGGGAAAGCTCAAAGAGGACAATATCTACTAGCGGTGGGCCCGGACCATTATATTTAGCATGTCTTAATCTTTTAACTTGTTTTAGCACCTCTACTTCATGTTGTTGTGATCTCAGTCTAACCATTGCAACAATCACTAAAGATTATACAACTCAGAACTTGTTGCAACTTCCCCTTCACTAACATTGATTTCTTGGATCAATTAGGATTATATGGGCAGATGCATTTTGACACTTACAAGAGTAATATTAGAAGGGGAATACAAGGAATCGTTTGAACTCGATGGAGCCAAGTCAGGGCGGTTAAATCTACACCTCAAATGGATGCCACAGCCTATCTACCGTGATTCCTAAGCAATTCCCAGAACTGTAAACCAGTAAGTTGAGGATGTACAATACCTACTTCTCTGAGCAGATCAGTTGAACAATGAGTCTCACGTCTCTATCTGTGAGAGAAACGCATGAAAATTGTATATAATTGTTCGTCAGTAGTGAAGAGAGGGAATTACAAGCAGATGAAAGTAATGCCCAATACTTTAAATTCCTTTTAACTTTCTATTTTTCTTCTTTCTGGGCATATTGGTATCTAGGCTATTTTGAAGCGACTAGAATCTGAAAGGAAGCCTTCTTGGCAGCAAACTCTGAATGTTTTTGTGTGTCTTCTATTTGCAACCTCAAGAACATTTCTTTTAGCTGATTAAATATGCCAAGTTTTGGATCAGATCTTATTTTATCCACTTTTAAAAAGATCTTGTTGGGTACAAAATTTGAAAGTTAATATTTTAAATTTAAAGACCAAAATAAACACGCAAATAATTGCTTTGATTAATTTGGGCTATGTAAAAAATCCAACCTACAATGTGATTCATCTCCTTTTCTGCATTTGAGTCAAAGTTCAGATTCAAGTTCTAACTAAGCTTGCAGAATTCAAATAGTTAAAGACATTATCTACGACTAAGAAATCTTAAAGGTTCAAATTCTCACCTCACAAGAAAAAGAAATATACATTCAGGTTTTCAATATATCTATAGAACTACCAAAGTTTATCATTCTTAAGACATTATACTTTTGAGGTCAAAAATAGAAATTCTCACCCTATATGTCATTGAGCCTAAAAAATAAAATAAAATTCAGATTCAAGTTTCAATATAGCTAAAAGGAACTGAGTTCAATAAATACAAAAATTGGAGATTATTCAGGAAGTTTAAGAATAAAAACTAACCTTATCTATCGCTGTACAATTATCAACTCAACTCTTCCCCAAGTATTCAAACCCCTTGGCCAACATCGACAATAAAACCTGTCTGCTTGCAATCAGCAATGTACTTCTCTGGAAAAGCGATGGAGTAGAGACAGAAGGAAAATTCATCAAGTGTAGCCTTTTAAAACATCTCATATTGGTGTAGCCTTTTAAAACATCTCATATTGGTTCTCTTGGAACTTAAAACAACCGATTTCAGTTCAAAATTGCAGACAAGTCTCAGCTTTGAGTTCAGAATGGCATAGATCATTGGAAACTACAATGTTTCGATTTCCTTTCTACGCAGAAGGGCTCTCAAGACTGTATAAGCTGAAATCAAAGCAATCTGCAAATGCTCACAACTACTAGCTTTTATGCAGATCTGACCCATTTTACGTGTATTTAAGTTGGCATTAACTGACACTCTCATGCTTCGGCTAAGCCGAAACTCAGACTCTACGTTACCACCCAGGATCGTTTCCTTATCAAAAGAGAGGACTGTCATTGTTAGACTGAGATGGTCATTCCTTACAGGGTAGTCTCTACCCCTTAAAGTAGCTTCTATGCTCCCACCGTACACCATTTGTCCCGCTCCTTCAATACGACCACCACTGGCTACAAACTTTACTCTCTTGCCTACAGATATGGTATCTTCAAGCTTGGCCCCATAATAGCAATTTCTCTTGATAGATGTCAAAGAAACCCCAATTCCAGGAATGTTGTGCTTAATGCTACCCAGCTTAGCATTGCTATGAACAGTGTACATCCTATCTGTACCAGCAGATTGAACATCTAGACCTAAAGTGTAAGATGATCCCCGTGAATCTATGTAAGAAGCAGCACACTCAGACTGAATGTTGAATACCTGTTTATCCTTGCTCACCTGTCCAGTGACTGAGGTAAAAACATTTTTGTTCATCTCCATGGCTGTTTCCAAATTTATCCCATCAAAGCCAACGTCATGATCCCATCCTTGTGGGTCAAGAACAGGTCTCACAATCCACTGATCGTTGACTGCAATGCAACGATATCTGTGAACAAAACAATCTGAGTCAAAACTGGATGGAACGGCCATATCTGGGAGAAGAACAGCCTCTGCTTCCGGCATTGCCTGCAAATCACCATTATTATCATTGTCTACCAAATCTCTATCATTTAAAAGTTTGACCTCCTTCCTCCTTCGATACTCTTCTCTTAACTGTTTCTTTAAATATAGAGTCTCCCTGTAATCCAGCTCATCTAAGTATTCCTTTTTCTGTGAGTTCGACAATTTCTCAAATTGGGATTTCGTTAAAATGCGAATAGAAGGTAGATCATCATACTCATCTTCTTCAATGTCACTGAGTAGAATAGCTTCAATGTCATAGTCCACACCTGATGGACTTGACATACCTCGGGGCCGTAAAATAGATGAGAGTAAGTGGGGAAGTGAAGGCAGCCGGGTATTAGCCAATGGCCCTAGCTCAATGCAATTTTGAAATTTCAAAAGGGCATTAATGCTGCCCAAAACTTTGGTACAAATACACAACAACAAAAAATGTGATCTCCAGACCTGTCCATTTGGAAGGACTTTTTCCCCCATAATATTTTTCTTACAGTGAGGGTGGTTTTCAACCAAAAGGACGGGATTTTCAAGTCTAGGGTCAGACAATGCCTGGTGAATATTTTGCTGCAAAATCTCTGAGGAATGGGCCACATATGATTCAAAGGAGACAGGATATCCATCAGGTCCTTCCGGAAGAGCAGAGGAACAATGAGTCAAGACCAGGATGGTGTTGAACCAAATTGCAGAACCAAAGACCTCACTTATTTGCTTCATCAGAAGGTAATCAGTATGATTCTTATTTATGACGTCAAGGCGCTCAAAGTACAAAACAATATCTGGTGGTGATTTTCTTATATATCTCTTCACAGAAAACATAATTTGCTTATTTCTCTTCATATTTCCTGAGGAACATTGTGAAAAACCAGGGGTATCAATGATGGATACTTTAATCCCATTGATTGTTCCCACAATCTCCTGAATACGACCAGTTGCTGGTTGAAATGCATCAGTGTCAGTTTTTGCTTGATCAAAGAGGGAGTTTATTGTAGCACTCTTTCCAACTCCGGTGTTTCCCAGTACAAGTATTCTAAATGTGAAGTTTGATTCTGGTATCCCAGCTGCTTCTTGTTCAGCTGCTTTAGCGCTGGCTTTACTCCTTCCAAGGTTTACTCTTATGAGATCTGATTCCCCTACCTGTATCAAAGTGGCTAGATGTATTCGGTACAGAACCTTTTCCACTAACAAATTGTTTTGTGTCTGGCCGATTCTCTGTAGAAGTCGAAAGAACTGAACTTGGAGGTCCTCAAGCTTTGTCAAGACATCCATCTTTCCCCTGTTAGAGCTATGTTGAGATTGGGGTGAATTTCCACTAGGAACCTGTTCCAGTAACAAATCATCTTGGTTCTCCAAATTCTCACCAGAGTCTGATGTATGAGGGGCACTGGGTGTTACAATAGTGGTTGCTTGTACAACTACAGAAGATAATATTCTGTTATATAATTTGAGAAGTTCGAAAAAGAAAAAAAAACAGAAAAGGTTTATAAAACAAGTTTACATTCTTGTACAGTAGACTGTAGCTCAAGCAAGAGATACTAAGCAGCTTTAAAAGTAAAGAAGAAGTCTTCTGTAAAACCATTTTCTCCGATCGGTGACCAAAAGCCCCATCAACATTATATTTCTAACCTGTGACTAGTCATCGGAACAAATTGGTTGACATAGAAGAACATTAAGGTTTTGAAAGAAAGACATGAACTTGGACATTAAAAAAAGTGCAAAATGCTCGGTATCTGCCTACATCTAGCCACAAATAATAGCAATGAAGCCAATACACCACCAATAATTCAGACTCCAACGAGGCATGGGGTACAAGAATAAGAGATACCAGAAGATATATATGTTTCTTGAATCTTTACAGATGAGGAACATAAAGAGTTAATAAACTAACAAGTTAATGAAATACAAATAATAACCAAATCAGGCAGGAAGAAAAAAATCACATGAAGAAAAGTATTGAAAAAGAAGAAATATAAATACTTTCTCGAGGAGATAATATTACTTTTTTAAGAACAAAATGAATTCATAATCAACAAAGAATACAAAACAGGTGGGGGTTGGGATCAGCAATCCACCCAACAACCCAAGGGGGCTATAGAAAGGAATCCCAATTCGCAAAAACACAAGCAACAAAGAGTTACAAAATTAGGGGTAAAGAAGGCATGAAGAGACCAACAATTAACCTAAATCCACATTCCCACAAGGATAGGCCTAATAGCATAAGACCAAATATTCTTGAATTTCTTCATCAAGGGGGAAGATAAGTAATCCAAACAAGCTATAAATTTTCTTAAAATCCATGCCATCAGCAGAGGCAGAAAATTTTGAATCTAAAACAAAAACAAACATTCATCGATTCAGACACGTACCTCCATCATCTTGGTCTTCATCCATGAGTTCTACATTTTCCTCACCAAAGAAACTGTCACTCCCCAGTAATGGTCTAGATGAAACCACTGACTTGGATACTAATTGAGAAAATAACCAGTCTCTAACCCCCTTCATTCTGCCTGCGAAATATAAAAAAGTTATGAACAAAAATGCTTGAACTTCCAAATTGGCTACAGTAGCTGAAAACACCATGGTTCATGTGATTTATCACCTGATCATACCCCCCAAGTACACCAAATGGGAAGAAAAATATTATAAATCTATTTACTTAAAATGGCTTGGTTCACATGGTAAGGATGTCAGACGAGGGCAAGACCCCATTGTCATACAACATTGAGAATGAATTGGAAGTTGAAAGGATGTTTACCTAGGCCAAACTTGACAATGATTCCATTCTTGTACTTCAAGCATGTTCTCAGAAATTACTCGATCCCCTTATTGTTATTACTGAATGCTCTTATTGTGACAGTAGTTCTAGAGAAAATTGGCTGCTGAGTCACTGGCAAGATCATTCACAACACCACTGACAACACAATACAGAGCAACTTTCTTGTGGTATCTCCTTCTCCTAGCAATGACGCTACTATTCTTTGCTAAAACACAGTGGAAGAAACAAAATCAAGGAATTTTTCATAGCCAGGAGAGCTGGTTGATACGTTATTGGAAGAGATTAGAATCTTGGTCTCAAATTGTAGCTATTTAGCTCCCCCCTTTTTGTAATTATGATAACTTTTAGTTTCTTACAAGCTAGAGTGTTTTTTTCTAATATCCTCCAAGGATTCTTTCCTTCTTTCCTTTTTTTTTTTTTTTTTGTTTGTTTGGGGTGGCACTCGAGTATCTTTTTATTTAATCAACGAAGGGCAACTAATCCAACCTGTAAGGATGTCTACCAAGGTTCTCAAATTCAATACCTCCTAGAAATTTTGCAACATTTCCCCTTCATCTACCAGAAAACAAGAGACCATGTCATCAGAAGATGAAAAAATAATCATAGCTAGAGTTCCGTGGACTATATTCCACTTCGAACCTTTCCCCAGTAATGACTACCATGTAGTCCCAACAAAAGTCCTCTACACCAAATATTGGACACATAAAGATTATTGCCCCACCTCATCCCCAATAACAAGTTCAAAACTACATCCACCTTGAATTAATATCAAGTCCTTCGCAAAGGCCCGGACCTTACATATTTTCTTCAATCAAGTTCAAAACTACATCCACCATTTTCCATAGCTTCCAATTTCCCATAGAAATAATCAAAACAAAATTTCCTACGACAACTAAGAAATGAACGAGATAGAGTTCACAAGATCTACTAAACACACTAAAGAAAATCCAATCCAAATAGACCGAATACAAATCGTATTCGCTTCCCTCCAATAGACAAGCATTTTCCCCTCACATACATCCTCAACTTCAATCCTAAAAATCTTGTGATCTATCAAGCAAAATCCAACATAATAATCCAAGACATCATTAGGCAAGACGACACCAAGAAAAACTCAGCGGAGACAACTCGGCATTTTCCCATATGCATGCAATTCTCAAACCATCACTACAAATCCTCATTCGATCATCTTTCTCGACCCTCTATTGGCGCTTCCAAGCTCATACAACACCATAAACCATCACCTAAAAAGCAACCTAAATCCACTTCCACTAGATTAAATTCAATCCACCCAGAAAAATTCTCCATTGAACGCATGGAAACGAAAACGAGAACAAAATTTCAGCTACGTGGTTAAAGGAAGAGATAAATTCTCACCTCAAATAAGAAACCTCCCAGAAGTCAACCCGAACTCAATCAAACAAATCCTCGACGAAGAGATAGCATCAGCTCCACTTCTCCAAGAACCAAGGCGAAAATTGTACCAAGATTACAGTCTCATCCCAATTACAGAACTCCCCACCGGAAACCTACCATCAAAACTCCGGCCGAATACAGTTCCGGTTGCGATTGAGTTGTACGGTGAGAACGATGACAAGCCAAAAAAAAATCGATGGCTAAGGCGGGAGAACAGGGATAAGACAGAAATACACTTTGGAAACTGAAATGAAACCCGAAGCACAAGAGAGAACAACGTGGTAAATAATTACCTACGGTAAGGACCATGATAATTTAGATAGTTTTTGGATCTAACGGACTAGAGGGTACGAGTGCATGTTACTGAGATGTTTCTGGCTGTATCTGATAGATTTGCGAAAGGGTAAGGAATGGACGCGTGGTGGAAGGAGAGAGGTCAATGCCATAATTGCATCCATTTCTCACTTGTGACAAAAAAAAAAAAAAAAAATTAATAATAATAAATAAATAAATTGAATTTTGTGATTATTAAGATTTTCTAAATATGAAATGACAAATTTAGTAAGTTTGAAATATATAAATATTTTAAAAGTTGGAAAGTAGGTTTGGTTCAACTTTTAAGAGTGGGGTTTAATTAAGTGATACAAAAATGCATATGTAGGGGGGCGTTACGTCTTAGCGAGAATGTCGACTTGAGTAGTGTGAGAATCTAATGCTTTGAAAATATAAGGGTTCATCCATGAGATTAGTCCATGGAGAATAAGTTAGGACGTAAGATCAAACCAAAAGGCATTTCTGTGTTAATTTGACAAAAATTACATTTCTTGCTGAGAATACTAGTAGAGATAAACTATAATATTAACAAAGCTATTAAATACGGTCTTACTTTAATAACATCTGCTCGATAAGTTATTCTATTGTGTATGAGTTCTAAAGAACAAAACTATTACATATCAAAAACAAAAAGCTTAAATACAACCATTGACCTAAAATGATGGTTGGTATAACAGCACAAGCTCACCGCTAGTAGATACTGTCTTTTTTGGGTGTTCTTTTTTGAGCTTTCTCTCGAACATCTGCTAGGGAAAGGTTTCCACACCCTTATAAAGAATGTTTCATACAATATCTACTAGCGGTGGACCTAGGTTATTACAGTGTGCACACTGTGATCCAACCGCTATGGGCTTAGATGAAATCGAACAAATCACCTATCACCTGCAAAGAATTGAGTATTTAATTCAATGAGAACCATGGAAAGGAACTATTCCTTCTGAACAAGATGGAGTGGTGTGATTAATGTACAAAACTTGTGAAATGACAGAATTTATACTGACATGCATTAGCATAAACTAAAATAACATTCAGACTCAGTACATTACAAACTAACTCCTGAAGGGGCAGTAGAAACCACATGATCATAGAAGTCCATGCGGTGCATGTGTTTACATCAATAATCTTGGAAGCAAATTGGTCAAGGAATGATGATGTTCATAAACTTCCTCTTTGCAAATGCTAGCCACCATTTATTTGGAGTCCCATTGGCTCTATAGGCAACACTCAAGAGTCTCCCACTTGTTTCTTCTCTTATTTGCCTCAAATAATTCCTGAATAGCTCTGCATATAAAGGTAGCCATATTTGAAGCTTATGAAATTGTTGATCTTAAGGAGTTTACTGGCTTTTTTCACACAAAATTAACTCATAATATCTCCATCATTTGGGAAAAGAATGTAGTACTACTTAATTTGTGCGAAATACAGAAAAAGGATCGACCTAATCTGAATGCATCAATGTAACAACCCAAACTCACTGCTAGCAGATATTGTCCTCTTTGGACTTTCCATTCCGGGCTTCCCCTCAAGGTTTTAAAACGCATCTACTAGGGAGAGACTTCTACACTATTATAAGGAATGTTTCATTTTCCATTCTAACTGATATGGGATCTCACAATCCACCCCCTTAGAGGCCCATCGTCCTCGCTGACACATCGCCCGATGTCTGGCCCTAATACCATTTGTAACAGCCTAAGTCTACTACTAGTAGATATTGTCCTCTTTGGGATTTCCCTTCTGGGCTTCACCTCAAGATTTTAAAACGCATCTACTAGAGAGAGGTTTCCACACCCTTATAAGGAATGTTTCGTTCCCCTTTTCAACCAACGTGGGTTCTTACCGTCAATCAGAGCTAGTGGTGACCATAGGGAAGTGAAGATTCTTCATATGTAAGCATTTCTAGTTGACAAATAAAGGCATTACAGATATCGAACAGTTAAGCAAAAACTAAAATCGAGCTTCACCTGCTTCCTCATTAGATTGAGGGATGGGGAAGAGTCCAGGAAAGGGAAAGCCCAACTCTCCAGGCACGGGAACATTCTCCAAGCCCAAGTTAATTATTGCCTTAGTTCCCACAGCCAAAGTTCTGCAACCTTCAAGCCTCTTCAAAGCCACATTGATGTAGAATGTCAAATAGATGAGAAGCTTATCAGCAGGACTCTTGATGTCAAAATTTCTAAAGAAAACATTGGCACGAAAGAATGTAATTGCTTCATCAACAATATCAGTCTTATCTGTGAATTTCCAACCAAGATGAGTTTCAGTACGAAACATATAAGAAGACGAGATGAAACAAACAAAATAATCCATTGAGTTCGTGTAAACCTTGATCTGAAACTGGAGCAGGACCCTTTATATGACTTTTCAAAGGAAGTAAGGGGCATCCACAAGCCTTGCTTATTCCTTCCTCATCTACAAAGCTAGAGTGGTGAACCTGACATGAAATCAATGGGATCAAAAATACAAACAAGTTTTCTCCTAATGGCCTTCTCAATCTAACCCTTCCCCATGCTACAACAACTACATAGTGAGTTAAACTTTTAACAATTGAAACCTCACCATAATTTATCTCAATATTCAACGTCTTAACCTTCAATCCGAACTCCGAATTCTTCCCAACTGCAAAGATCGCAGGAAAATAAGATCGATATCTTAAACGTCTAAAGAACAATTCGAGTTCCAACAGATAATTTAGCAATGAACTATAAATATCAATCCAACCAAACAAATTCTGATTCATTCAAAGCCAGATGATAGAATTTCCAATAGCGAAATCCGCAATTCGATCGACTCTCACTTCGCAACAGTAAATCGACTAATTAAGATCCGATGAGACTTACCGGAGAGTTATGTTCCAATGAGCGGATCGGAACCGAAATAGCCGCCGGGAATTTCAGAGGCAGCGCTGAACCTAACGCTGGGGATCGGAGAAAAGGTTTTCGTCTCTGGTATTTCCGTCACCGTCTTCTTCTTTCCATTTTACTCTGTCAATATTTGCGAGGAGGGGTGAAAAAGGAAATAATGTTAAAATTTAGGGGATGTTTTCGTAAAAAATAAGAAAAGTAGGGGCGTTTTCTGAAAAATATAAAAATAGAGCACTCCTCAAGCAAACATAGATGGAGAAAGGGCCGGTTTGCAATTTAGGAACTTTATTTTTTTTCTTTTTTGGAAAAATATAATAATTTTCAATTATTGTTATTTTTTAACTTGGTCCCAAAATTTTATTAACTTCTAATTATTTATATTTTAGTAAATAAATTTATAAAAACTATTTCTACTTGTGAAATATTTATAAAAATTATAGAAAAGAATTTAAGAAAACCCTAAATCTTTCCCTCGGGGAAAGACTCGAGGTCCGACCATTTATTGAAGAAAGAATTCTTACCTTCAACTCAAAACAAAACTGACCGACATGCTATAAATCCAAGCATAACTATTTTTAGTCGTACATGTCGCCTATTGAAAGGGGAAAGACCCCATGTGCAGCCCCGAGCATTGTCAAAACTGATCGACATGCTATAAACCTAAGCATAACTATTTTTAGCCGTACATGTCGCCTATTGAAAGGGGAAACACCCCATGTGCAGCCCCGAACACTAGGATTAAAGCAACTTAGCACTATTACTATCGGGAGCATTACACGACCAATTCTAGTTTTAGCTCAGTACTACTCCAAAAACGTCACGAACTTTAGGCATCAAAATTTCTCATAGACTATCCAAGAACATTGGAAACATGAACAACTTTCACAAAGCCCTAAATAAACTTTCTTTCATTTTTTTTCTTTTACAAGTTGGAAATCATGGTAGCATCCATTAAACAAATTGGCACAATATATAAGGAGGCTATCTGTACATGGCAATTCTAGGATAATAAACTTTGACAATGGTAGATACGTTGACGACGAAACCATTTAAATTAGGTCTGTAAATGACGAGGTTAACATGTACGGGATGTTCGCCATTGGACCTCGTTGGCAAGCAAGCTCATGAATGTCCCTGACAATGTCGAAAACGGCCTCAGGTTGTGCTAGTTTGAGAGCATTTTGTGACATTGTGTGAAGTTCTTCTGTTTTTGTGCTGAACCATTGTGCAACAATGGCGGCTGTTTCTTTAGGACTTCTAGTAAACACTCCAGCTCCATTGTCAACCACATATGGAACATTCCCTTTTTCCTATGGGGACAAGGTTTTTTTAATGAGTTCGTTATGAAAACTCTAGTCTAAAGCTGGATGCAAATGTCGAGTTTCGTCACTTACTTGCCCGGGAATGTAATCATTTAGAATGATCGGAAGCCCTCGAATCAAAGCTTCCGCAATTGTACCGGGTCCGGCCTGTGAACAAAAGTTTAGTTTAACATGATCAAGTATCCCAATGGTTTGTCCATCACTATGATTCAATATCAAGTTTTGTTTATAGACATTTTCATACGGCCTGATATCACCAAACAGTATCTAACTGCACCGCCTGATATCACTAAACAATATCTAACTGTGCCGCCTGATATCACTAAACAATATCTAACTGCGCCGCCTGATATCACTAAACAATACCTAACATATCTAACTGCAACACCTAATATCACTAGACAATATCTAACTTCACCGCCAAATATCACTAGACAGTATCTAACTGCCCCCCCTAATATCACTAAACAGTATCTAACTGCACCGCCAAATATCACTAGACAATATCTAACTTCACCGCCAAATATCACTAGACAGTATCTAACTGCCCCCCCTGATATCACTAAACAGTATCTAACTGCACCGCCAAATATCACTAGACAATATCTAACTTCACCGCCAGATATCACTAAACAATATCTAACTGCACCGCCTGATATCACTAAACGGTTCTAAGTACACTGCCTGATATCACTAAACAGTATCTAACTACACCGCCTGATATCACTAAACAGTATCTAACTGCACCGCCTGATATCACTAAACAGTATCTAACTGCACCACCTGATATCACTAAACAGTATCTAACTGCACCGCCTGATATCACTAAACAGTATCTAACTGCACCGCATGATATCACTAAACAATATCTAACTGCACCGCATGATATCACTAAACAGTATCTTACTGCACCTCCTGATATCACTAAACAGTATGTAATTGCACCGCCATATATCACTAAATAGTATCTAACTGTGCCGCAAGATATCACTAAACAATATCTAACTCCACCGCTTGATATCACTAAACAGTATTTAACTGCACCGCCTGATATCACTAAACAATATCCAACGGCAGTAAAATCCCGAATCATATTATCGTATTTGGAATTTTATCCTAAACAAAAGATTTATGAGGGAATATCAAGAAATGCAGCAAAGACGTACTTTTGTTATTATACAGTCACAAGCTCCCATCCATTTCTCCATCTGTTTTTCAAAGCCTCTCACCTGCAAAACAGGAAGAAAAGAAGCTGAAATGAATGCCAATAAGCGAAGCTTTTAGGGGAAAAAAAGCCCTCCAAGAATGGCTACAACTGACCTTAACAGGGATCTTCCATTCAAAGGCTTCAAGAGAAGAGGCCAAAGTTTGGTTTCTTCCACAAATAATAACAATTTGCCCAATAGCCTTCTCGTTGTCCTTATCATAAAGGGACTCAGCAAGAGCTTTTGCTGTTTTCTTTACAGGACCCATCCCTTCACCTCCTCCCATTAGCAGCACTGCTGGTAACTCTGGATCCATTTCAAGTTCTTCCCTTAGTTCATCCTATGTGAGCGAAAAATCGCATCGAAAACCGCCACGAACACAATCAGACCTCCTTCAAACATAATTACATGGTTGTGATGTACTAAAATGTAAAGATCTACCTTCTGGAGTACCGCTCGAGCAAAGGATGGCCTGATAGGTAGGCCGTAGACACGAACTCGAGACTCTTCGATGTCGTCGAGCAAGGCTCTCTTGGCTACTGCCTCTGATGGGCAGTAGCATCGGTTTACGCCGGGATGAAACCTGGATTTATAGTGTTTGTAATGTTAGATAAGATAGAAGCTAAAAGATCAGCAGAGAATAAGTAAACTAACCATGTTGGATGGCAGGTGTTTAAGTCTGTTATGACTGTGACAAACACCACTTTTTTTTGAAGGCCTTGCCATTTTAGAACCCATAAAGGAATGTGTTGCATCAGTGGATGAACACTGATGATAATATCTGGCTTGTACTCCATTAGACCAGCCTCCACCTCCCTTCAAACAAACAAGAAAAACAACGAACAATGTAAGAACGTTTGGATATTTCTTTTTATCCTTTATTAGAAATCACGACTCTTTACAATGGTATGATATCGTTCATTTTGAGCATAAACTCTCATGGCTTTGCTTTTGGTTTTCCCGAAAAACTTTATCCCAATGCAGATGTGTTCCTTACTTAGCCAACGTGGGACTACTTCTTTCAATAATCCTCAACAATCCTCCCCTCGAACAGCCTCCCATTAATCGAGGCTCGACTCCTTTCTCTGTAGCCCTCGAACAAAGTACACATTTTGTTCGATACTTGAGTCACTTTTGACTACACCTTCGAGGCTCACAACTTTTTTAGTCTAACACTTGAAGTTTCTATTGACATGGCTAAGTTAAGGGCATGCCTCTAATACCATATTAGAAACCACGACTCTCCATAATGGTATGATACTGTCACTTTGAGCATAAGCTCTCATGGTTTTGCTTTTGGTTTCCCCAAAAGGCCTCATACCAATAGAGATGTATTCCTTTCAATATCCTCAACAATCCTCCCCAGGAACAAAGTACATCATAGAGCCTCCCCTAAGACCTATAGAGCCCTCGAACAACCTCCCCTTAATTGAGGCTCGACTCCTTTCTCTGGAGCCCTCAAACAAAGTACACCCTATGTTCGACACTTTAGTCACTTTAGACTACACCTTCGAGGCTCACAACTTCGTCAATCGACACTTGAGGTTTCTATTGACATGGCTAAGTTAAGAGCATGACTCTAATATCTTATTAGAATCCACGATTCTCCACAATGGTATGATATCGTCCACTTTGAGCATAAGCTATCATGAGGCAAACCATGGCTCACTTGGACATTCAAATATGATAATAACTAACAACAGAGAGTAGAGCTAAGAACATATTGAAAAGATTGTTATATATACTTTGCATAGTAAGCGGCAATGGCAGCAAGATAGACTGAATGAATCCACCGAGGAGAGGTACTATGAAATGCAACCTTCCATAGCTGAACATGCTTTACCATGAACTTGTAAGATCTCTCCATGTCATTCAAAGGCCAACCCGTATACTCTTTCCAAACATCCTTTACGAATATCTGGAAAATGAACAAGAGATTTGAGCTAGCATTCTTCTCTTACAATATAGATGACTTGTGCACAATGTTAAGCAAGAAATCGCTTACAAGAAGATTCACACAACAAATTTTGACAGATAGAAGCCTAAAATTGCAAGATCTTTACGCATACACAAAGATATCTTAAGAACAAGCATAAAATGGCACGTTTACAAGACTTCCACGTAAAGGAGAGGCTAAAAGAGAAACAGAGAGGTAACTTACAAGCCGAATCTGATCGTTTTCAGCAAGATTTTCAGCAAATAATCAACAAATCTCATGATTAAATGATTAAACGAGGCTGAACGAACATGGTGTTAGGAATCACGACTCTCCACAAGAACAAACGAATGCTGAAAAAAACTCTCATGGTTTTGCCAAAAGGCCTCATAGCAATAAGAACGTATTCTTTACTTATAAACCCATGACCATTTACTTAATTAGCCAACGTGGGACGACTCCCTCCTAACAATCCTCAACGATCCTCCCCTCGAACAAAGTACCCCATAGAGTCTCCACTTGATCGAGGCTCGACTCCTTCTCTAGAGTCCTTGAACAAAGTACACCTTTTGTTCGACGCTTGAGTCACTTTTGACTACACATTTGAGGGTCCCAACTTCTTTGTTTGACATTTGAGGATTCTATTCACATGGCTAAGGACATGGCTCTGATACCATGTTAAGAATCACGACCTCCATAATGGTATGCTATTGTCCACTTTGAGAATAAGCTCTCGTAGCTTTGCTTTGAGCTTCCCCAAAAAACCTCATACCAATGGAGATGTATTCCTTGCTTATAAACCCATGATCATTTTCTAAATTAGCCAATGTGGGACTCTCTCCCAATAATCTTCAACAATCCTCCCCTCGATCAAAGTACACCATAGAGCCTCCCCTGAGACCTATGGAACCCTTAAACAGTCTCCCCTTAATTGAGACTCTACTCCTTTTCTGGAGACCTCAAATAAAAAACACCTTTTGTTCGACACTTGAGGATTCTATTAACATGGATAAGTTAAGAGCATGACTCTGATACCATGTTAAGAATCACGGATCTCCACAATGGTACGATATTGTCCACTTTGAGCATAAGCTCTCATGGCTTTGCTTTGGGCTCCCTAAAAGGTCTCATACCAATGGAGATGTATTCCTTACTTATATACCCATGATCATTCCCTAAATTAGCCAATGTAGGACTCCCTTCCAACAATCCTCAACTACTCTCCCCTCGAACAAAGTACCCTATAGAGGACCTATGGAACCCTCGAACAGCCTCCCCTTAATCGAGTCTCGACTCCTTCTCTAGAGTCCTCGAACAATCCACAACGTATGAAGCAAAATGTAAATCAGGAAAAAAGAAACTCAAAACCCAGAAGAGAAAATCATTCAAGTAACTTGATACACAAGAAAAATTCCACAAGAATTTCAGCAAATAACCAACAAATCGCACGATTAACCAGAGATGAAGATCACAAAAGAACATGAAACAAAATGTAAGTAGCAAAAATCTCAAAACCCAAAAGAGAAAATCATTTAAGTAACAAAAGAACATGAATCAACATGTAAATAAGAAAAAAACTCAAAACCCAGAAAAGAAAAACTCACCTGATACTCATCGCCAAATTCAATCCGAAACGCATCTCGAATGGCCTCCGCAGAGGCTCTATGGCCACCGCCTGTATCACTCATCAAAATAAGAACATTCTTGGTCCTCTCGGCTCCAATCTGAACCATTTCCAAAGTCCCATCATCATCATAATCCTCCTCTTTAAACTCATTCCCACAGATCCTATGCGTACTACTTTGATAATGCCCTCCCACCCTCTGAAACACCTTCTCTGTAACAGACCTGGGCGTAACGACAGACATAACCAACAATCCACCAAAAAATAAACAGAATCAGAGAAGTCAAAACGAGACCCACTTAACTCCGGCCGCTGTGAATGGCGGAGAAGGCGGGAAAAGGGGAAGAGAATGATGGAGGAGAGGGTATTGAGCGCAAGACCCTGAAATTAAACGCTGTAAATCGAGGGAAATTAGAGAGAAAAAGAGGGATCGGTTGAGAGGGAATTTTGATTAGTGGGTGTTGAGAAGGAAATGAAGTTGTGTGAGTTGGCAGAGAATGGCGCCATTGAAATATGCACATGAGATTCCTATTTTGCTTTGAGAATGAGAATGTTCGTTGAGGAAGATCCGAATCTTCTTCTGCTTCATGAACGGTAACTTGAATCCGGCGCCATTTTTAACACACCGCATTTGGCATCATCCCCTCCTTGGGTTTTGGATATTCTTTTAGTTGTATATATATATACCTGTATATACACACACACACACAACCTTGGTCTAGTATTAGCGGCTCATCGAGCCGAAGCAAGTTAGCATGCAAGCACGAGTTGTATGTTTGGTTAGCAAAATCAAAAGATAATCCACCTAATCTTCGACCAAACTCCCAAACTCCAAAACGAACGAAGAATAGAAATGAGGCATGAGTTCCCTAAAGATTGTCATGAACAATGTCAAGATCACAAGCATGTATCGTATTAAATATGATTGAACTTTTAAAACTTTTAATATCATTCTTAATTTAAAAATAAAAAATACTTAATTTTTTTTGAAGGCAAGGAATAATTTATTTAAAAAATACTATAAACTTTTGAAATATACCCTAAATTTTTAAAGAATTACAAAATATATCACTTCAAAATTTTGGATTCAACTTTTTTTTTTTTTAATTTTTCATTAAATTTTATATGGTTAACCAAATCAACGAAAAGGATATAAGATCGTATTAATATATAAATGAAGTATAATTAAAAAAAATGAAAATATTGATAATTGATTTGTTTTAAATATATTGTTTGAAATTTTAATAAATCCAATCTTTTTTTATTAAAAAAAAAGAAAAAAAAAAAAAGAAGAACATGGGGGCCAAATTATTTTTGCATTTCAAGTATGTGGTGGACGTTAAAATATAATACACCACTAATTAATTTATTGGTTAACACGAAGTATTTTTTAATGCATTTGTCAATATTTAATAGTGATTTTTAAGAATATTCCTTTTTAGATATTCATATCATTTACTATTATTAACTAATTATAAAAATATGTATTAAATATAAGAAGGACCAACAAGAAATATAATAAAAATACGAGCAAAAGTTGCTAATAATTGATATCGTGTATACTATTTGTAATAGTATCGATAGAGACCCAAAGGGATAAAAAAAAAATATAACAAAAATACGAGGGCATATTAGCAAAATTTACAAATGATTGATATAATATGGGTCCCAATAAAACTTTATGTGAGGTTAATAAAGAAAATGATGTTATGAGCAAGTGGCATTGTGGACCAACATGATAGCTCATTTTATTCATTTGTGTCTCCTAATTACTTAAGGTCTGAGGTGTTTTGATGTATAGATATTAAATAAATCTAATAATATTTCAAAAGTGAAAACATAAGGTAGGGCGTATCGTGTAAGGTCAGGGAATATAATCTCTGTTCCCAACCCGGCTTAGCTAGGAGAGAAACCTTTCATCACATCTTTCACATTTTTCACTTAAATATAGAATTCCTACCTCGTTCGAGGCAAGTTTCCATAGGTAAAATGAGCGTCTCTAGCAATAAACATGAAACCTTTTCAATCTTAATTGTCGCGAGAAACCTTTCATCACATCCTCCACATTTTTCACTCGAATATAGATTTCCTGCCTCGAGATTTGGATGAGGTCGAAGCAAGGTCAGGAAATATAATCTCCGTCCTACTTATCTAGCATCACATCCTTCCACATTTTGCACTGAATCAGTGATTTCCTACCTCATCCGAGGCAGGTATCCATAGGTAAAATGAACATCTCTAATAATAAACATGAAACATTTTCAACTCTGATTGTTGAGAGAAACCTTTCATCACGTTCTCCACATTTTCCACTTAAACAAAGATTTCCTACCATGTTCGAGACAAGTTTCCATAGGTAAAATGAACCTGAACTTTTCAACCCTCATTGTCGGGAAGCTCATTGTTGGGAAGATGTTATATGCTAAAGGAGCCATCAATAAGGAAAGCTAGCCCGAGCAAGTGACAACATTTTCTAAGGAAAGCTATTGATCACATTGAACATAAAGGGTGTAGAACGTTGCTATTTACACTACATGGGGGTGGATTTTGGATATGAATCAGGTTTAAGGATCTCTCTCTTTCAGCTAGTTAAACGTCATAAAGCTGTTTATAGAAGATCAGGCAAGGGAATGATACGGCAATTCAAGAACCCCCATCTTTCAGAGTTAGAATTAGAGAGGACTCTGTACCTTGTTGAACATCAGTGAGCATTCTTTCAAGTTCCATGTCGAAATTTTCATCAGCGTGATGTTCTTGCTCTTCGTGTGCCTCGACTAGAGCAAGCTGTTGGTCATGTCCAACTTGTTCGTAAAAGACTCCTCGTTGAACGTTCCAGTCCTCCACAATCTTTTCAACTGTATCTCCAATCAATCCCTCATCCTCTGATATGTGCTTTATATCCTGGACATCCACTATCTCACTCGCTTCTTTTGGTACCAAGACGAACATAGAGAAACATGGGCGTAAAGTTTAGTAAGAAACAAAAATCATGAGAGAATAGAGAGATCAAATATGATTGGGATGAACGAAGTTACCATATAATGCAACTTTCTTTGCCTCTGAATAATCTGATGACATCTTTTTCAATATATTCAAACCAGCTTCCATCCCCTGATAAATAGTTGATAATAACATGGAAGAGTTCATAATGCTAGTTAAACAGGTACTGGAGTATAATGGTTCAGAAACAAGGCGAATCGGGTAAGTTTTGGTATTTTTTCACTTACCAAGTTCATATGGATATAATCTTCTATTGGGGTATCAGCAAACAGCCTAGACATCCAAAAGTAGAAATCAAGGATGCTGTAAAGATATCATGGCATGAACAGTATAAATCTAGAACAAAAAGGACAACCGTTTGTGTCTCGAACGTACTTATCATAGGCAACTCGAATGCGGGCATTTTGCAATTCTGTTAGTTGATTCACTGTTTCCAAAGCAGAGTTCTCATTCATGTCCACAGATCCAAAGAGGAACATGTTCTTTTCTAACATTCTTTTCACCACAGCAGACGCCACTTTTACGTTCTTTTCTTTTGCCTCGACAATAAGTTCCTTCAGTTTCTTTAACTCTCCTATAAACGTGGTAGTGTCGTAAAATAACCAAAGAAGAAAAGGTAAACATGAAATCAAGAGACGTCCACCCAAACAAAGAGCTAGGAAAAACTTACATATATCTATAGATAATTATCAAAGAACTTCGAAAAATCATACCAATAGACAGGTAGATTTTGTAAGAGGGCTTAAAGGGTTGTGTCTCGTAAAGGCTGTAAAGGCAATAAAGGCCACCCAGTCTGTGTGACAAAGAAGCAGTACTGACCATGTGACCTGCAAAACGAAGTATTAGATACCATAATCTTTGAAGTAAAGAGCTTTGTTCATCATAATTTAGAAGAAATCGCCAATGGCCAACAAATTAATGTATGGATGACCGAACTTATTACGCCAGAGCCTACCGATTGTTTGGGCATACATTGATTGCATAAAGAACGCCAAGTTCAAAGGAGCAGCCTCAAATATGTAAGTGAATTTTCTTCCAATCCATACTTTCTTCATATCCGCAAAAGATGTAAACCCCCCCTGTAAACCAAACTTCTCAGGGGTTATACATTTAAACAACTAACATCTTTTCAATATGCAAGTTAGCACAAACAGGAAATCTCCATAACTTCAAAGTACTTAAGAGCTACCTCAGCATATTCATTGATCAGCTCATCGATATCAAGCCTGAATGGAGAAAGATCCATTGCATCCACAATTATCTGAGTGAGAAAAAGCATTACATGAATGCATAGTAGAAAAAAAAATGGGTACAGCAATGGAAAATCCTTCCATAGGCAAACTATGTCATCAGAAAAATATAAATTCCGACTTCCTTCACATTTCAAGGAATGAGTTATCAGGAAAAATAATAAATAAAAATAGAAATTTTCAAATAACATTAACATTGACACAAAACAATCCTTTCTACCATGTGAACAAATATAAGTGTGGGATAAGCCAGATATAAGTGGGATGACGGTTAGGAACCACGAACCTCCACAATGGTATGATATTGTCTACTTTGAGCATAAGCTCTCATGGCTTTACTTTTGGTTTCCCCAAAAGGCCTCATATCAATGGAGATGTATTCCTTACTTATAAACTCATGATCATCCCCTTAATTAGCCAAGACTCCCTCCCAACAACTCTCAACAATCGTCCCCTTGAAAAAAATACATCATAGAGTCTCCCCGGAAGCCTATGAAGCCCTCAAACAGCCTCCTCTTAATCGAAGCTCGACCCCTTTATCTAGAGCCATCGAACAAAATACACCCTTTGTTCGACTCTTGAGTCACTTTTGACTACATCTTCGTGGCTTACAACTTCTTTGTTTGAAATTTGAGAATTCTATTGACATGACTAAGTTAAAGGCATGGCTCTAATACCATGTAAAGAACCACAAACCTCCACAATGGTAATGATATTGTCCACTTTGAGCATAAGCTCTCATGATTTTACTTTTGGTTTCTCTAAAATGCCCCATACCAATAGAAGAGATGTTTTCCTTACTCATAATTATAAACCCATGATTATCCCCTTAATTAGCTGATGTGGATTCCCTCCCAACCATCCTCAACAATGACTAGTTTGCAAATATACCATCCGTGATTGTTTAAGTCAGCTCCGAGCACACATAAATTAATTTCACAAGTAAGTATCGAACTCTTTTGATTTCACTAATTTCACAACTTTTGATTTTCAATAATTTTCAAAATCTTTGTCAGATGGGTATCCATAGTTCAAAACTTTTCCCTC
Organism: Cucurbita maxima; assembly: GCF_002738345.1. Classification (NCBI taxonomy): domain Eukaryota; kingdom Viridiplantae; phylum Streptophyta; class Magnoliopsida; order Cucurbitales; family Cucurbitaceae; genus Cucurbita; species Cucurbita maxima. Next base: position 2,393,536 of record NW_019272045.1, read on the forward strand.
TAAACCCTTTTGCTTATTTGCAAATACAGATGAAAAATGCAATGGCAGAACGTTCGATGGGCAATGAACAGCGTCGGATTCTCCCATTTCAAAATACAAAAACAAATTACTGGAACATTCAGCTATTTTCCCAACAATAAATATACCACAAGACAAAGACATTGAAATTAAAAGAAAGGTAAAGAAGTGATACAATACCGAACGAGAAGGCGGCGAGACAATCGCAGGTCTACTGTGAACTGTCCGTCGCCGCCTGATGCCTGAAGAGAAACAGAGAGTAGTTTCCAGAGAGAGAAGCGGTGGAGGCCGGTGGGTGAGATTCGGAAAGCAAAATTCTCCGCGCCTTTTGTACTCGGTTTTTGTTATATATGTCTCAATATATATATATATATATATTTATTTATTTATTTATTTATATATGTATTTATTTATTTTGAAAATTTAAAAATAATTTTATTAATTTAGTTGAAAAGTTTTGATGATCCCTTTAAATTTTTTTAACAAGAAAATAATTATTAATAATTTGTTTAAAAATCATCTTTTAATCTTAAAAAAATACAGTTAATTTTTAAAAATTTATTAATACTTTTAATTTTTTTTAATAAAAAATACATGAAAATTCATGTCCTAGATAAATGATTTTCGTCAAAATAGTTAAAAGTTAATGCTTATATACGAATATTTTAAAAAATGATACTAACATAAAAATATTTTTAAATTTTTTTAAATAAAAAAAAAATTAATTTAAAAGTATTTACCAACCTTTTAAAAGAAAAGTGGTAAAAGTATTTTTTTTTTTTTTATTGCAATGCTATTATTAAAATTTCTAAAAACTTTGTATTTTTAGACCAAATATAAAATTCACGAGTATTTTATTAATTTAACCATTTATATTTTATCAAATCAATTAAAAAACTTAAGTCATTCTTCATTATTCCAAATTTTCTCATGTAATTACAATTTTTGTTCATGTTAGCGTGTGTAATTTTAAAAGCAATCATTTGGTCTTCATTTTTATTTTTTTAAATAGGTAATTTGAAAGAAAGATTCGAGGACTAAAATGAATAAAACTTGAATGTATAGGGACTAAAATGGAAGGCCTGAAAGTAAAGAGACCAAAACAAATCAAAACCGAAAGTACCGAGATTATATCAGGTTTTAAACCTAAAATAATTATTCACGATCAACATCTTAAAGAAGCTCACAACTTGACTCGAATAATTATTTGGAATGATTTTCAAAGTGTTCCAAGAAACATTTTGCACTAAAGTTATTCCAAACAGGTCCTTAGTGTGTGCTCGTGAAAGCGCGAGGGAGAGAGAAAGACTCACTCGAAACTTAGATAGATAAGAATATGATGTTTTCATGCACAAAAATGTGATTCAACAGCATTTTTTTCCCCTTTTGTTCTCTCTTTTCATAAGAACATGAAGAGATTTCATCAAAATTTGGCAGCTGACAAGTTAAGCAGTATGTCAGCACAATATTAACTTACTATGACTCAAGGCCTAGGAGGCAGCCCCATCTTGATCCTATTTCCCATGAAGCTTGCAATAGGCATATATGCAAGATCCCAGAAAGCCAAGCGACTGCCCAAGAACATTAAACTAAAAAAACACCAGAAGAAAGCCTAACAAGTTAAACAAGGTAAAACAAAACAAAATTGTATCAAAGCTTAATGTAAAGAGGGCGGCTTAGGCTTACGAAATCGAAGGGAAGGCCACCGAACAGAAACCAGCCGAGCCCGATGCTGAAAACGTCCTATTATAAAGCGTTCGAAAGTAAGGAAAACAAGCATTGGTCTAGATGTCTTCACATACTAAATGCCACAATATCGTCTAGACAAATAGTTTGGACCAAGCTAGAGTTTTTCGAACTAGTACACCCATATCGATAATTCTTAACCATCGTGGTTTGGTCGAGTGGTCAAATAAGGGCCTCGTGAATAAGAAAGAGTTTAAGGGGAATGAAAAGTCAAACTATGGCTGTAACCGCCCAAGCCCATCACTAGTAGATATTGTACTCTCTGGACTTTTCCTTATGGGCTTCACCTCAAGGTTTTAAAATTCATCTGTTAGGGAGAGGTTTTCACACCCTTATATGAAATGTTTCGTTCCCCTTTCCAACAGATGTGGGATCTCACAATCCACCCCCTTTGGGGGCCCAGCGTCCTCGCTGGCACACCGTTCGGTGTCTGCCTCTAATATCATTTGTAAAAGTCCAAGGACCACCGCTAACAGATATTGTCCTCTTTGGGTTTTCTTTTCTGGGCTTCCCCTCAAGGTTTTAAAGTGCGTCTATTAGGGAGAGGTTTCCACACCCTTATAAAGAATGTTTCGTTCTCCTCTCCAACCAATGTGGGATCTCACAATCCACCTTCCTTGGGGGCCCAGCGTCTTCGCTGGCACACGACTCAGTGTCTATCTCTGATACTATTTGTAACAGCCCAAGCCCACCGCTAGTAGATATTGTCATCATTGATTTTTCCCTTCTGGGCTTCCCCTCAAGATTTTAAAACACGTCGGTTGGGGAGAGATTTCCACTCTTATAAGGAATGTTTCGTTCCCTTCTCCAACCGATGTGGGATCTCACAATGACAGTCACCTACTTATGGAGGTCATGATCTCTCATGTGAAAAGGAACCATTTCCTCCCGTGAGAACGGAATCCACCAAAACTCGTGCCATGCCCTTGAAGAGACCGTGTTTGAGGAAGAGTTCATGTTCTATATAGCATAAGCCAATGTAGGAGGAACTAAGCACTACTCACCTTCAAATTACCGCAGACTGTTTGTGTCAATGCTGAATTGAGAGTGGTGTTCAGAAATACAAAGTAGTTGATCAAGAAAGCCATTATACAAGAGAGAAGCATCACAGTCTGCAAGTACGAGTAAAGGCAAGAAACTAAGAACTGTCGATTTAAACTGAGCCTGGATTAAAGCATGACTAATTCAGCAACACAATAGGAACAGATACCTGGAAGCCAAAGGACGACAGGTACCGAAAATTTAACGCCGTTTCGATGTCTCCCCTGATTGATATCCAGAATAGCAAAAGAGGTCCACATACTACTCCTACAAATATAAGAAAACCATTTTATGGTCAGTTCAGATAAGTTGAATCCAAAAGCTTCAAAACATTGAGAGGAAGTCCTCTAACCATTACACCACATAAGGCCAAAGGTATTTAGACCACTGGATTTCCCTGGAAGTACTTAAAAGGGTCATACAAAACGTGCCACGACATCAACGTTAGATAAGCGAGCACAAAGAAGAACTGTTATTACCGATACGAGCAATAGAAGCGAGATATATAGCGGTACATATATTTGCAATGCAGACCACAGCATAGGAGTAGGCGTCAAATGACAAATCCCTGGCTCCAGCCACTACTGCACCAAGTATAATCATCCCCACACTGATGAATCCTTGGAATTATCAAGTAGGAATGAATTAGCATTGCAAATATGCATATACAAAACTAATGAATGTGAAAAGATTGAGTTCACAGCCATGCCACTGTCTTGTTTATTAAAGATTCTAACTAAAACATCTAAAATCTAAAATATTTAAAAGAAGGGAAGGAACCATTTTTTTTTTCGCTTATAGAGTGATAGAAACAGGCATCATGGTAAGACCCTTATATCTCAAAATTTGTATAACAGCCCAAGTCCACCGCTAGCAGATATTGTCCGCTTCGGTCCGTTACGTATCGTCATTGGCCTCACGGTTTTAAAACACATCTACTAGGAAGAGGTTTCCACACCCTTATCAAGAATGTTTCATTTCCCTCCCCCAACTGATGTGGGATCTCACAATTCACCCCCTTTTGGGCCTAGCGTCCTCGCTAACGCTCGTTCCCCTCTCCAATCGATGTGAGCTTGGGCTGTTACAATTTGTCACTATAGAGCACGATATCGATGATGAAAGGAAAAAATTGTTAAAAGAGTCGAATACAATTAGAAGGGCAAATCTATACAACATGCTTGCCTACCTGCCAACAACAAAAAGCGAATGACGCTGCCCGGTCAACAAGTACTCGGCAACCATCGTAAATGCGACGGTAGTCCTCCTCAATGTTGTATACATGGGAACGTTGATCCCACGAACAGATTCCATAGTCACAAGCTTTATCAGGGAAAATCTTGTTAGCAGATTTTACAAAGGTTTCAATAAATAAAATGAAATATATTATACCATAAGATACATACCATGTAAAGCAAATATGATATGGAGAGGGGAAGTGTTTGAACCAAAGTCTTATAAGGTACAAGGATCGACTTTCCAGCACCGATGATTTGAGATTCACCCACTGTAAAAGAGATAATCCTCCGGCGATGCAATATGTAAAGAAGCGTGCACGAACACATAATCTGAAAAGAACAAATTGTGAGTGTCTAGGCCAGCTTAAGCACAACTCGTCTAATTTCATTGAACAACCACCTAACTTTACTACATTTGGTTGCCAAGGTAACTTATACGATATTAAATCCTCGTTAAGGGCCACTATGCTTGTCTAACGTCGATATCCTCACTACCAAGTCACGAAGTACCATAGTACTCCTTTCTTCAAAGGAATCCGAGACGAGAGAGTAGTCCTAAAGTAGGTATCCATCATCATCTCATTGATTGGTTCATCAGTACGAACCATCAAGAGACGAGCGAGACATTTTGTACCCAAGACAAATGCGCTACCATGTTACACTACATCCCGGGCCTCGTTTTCCACATTTTTTATTCATTCCTCCATTGGTATATATAAATTATCATGCCATTTCTTTTCTTTGTTGGTCTCATATCATATATAGAAGATAATAAACAGACTTGTGTGCATATGAAATAATAAAAATGAAATCCGTCGTAAAGAAAAACGAATATTTGGGGCGGAAAGCAAATATCCAGACAATTCAACAAATCGTTTACCTGGAAAAGAGTGATGACATTGGCACATGGAAAGTTGTAAGAAGAAAGAGCTGCTTTGTTGAACATTAGCAACAGAACTGCAGAAGGGATGACGACACAATATCATAGTAAAACTAAATACAAACAAGTTTATCAAGTCAATAATTGAAGCAGCCAGAAATTACAATATGCACTAAACCAGTGTTGAAACTATTAATCTCTAAAAAGTAAAGTAAAAAAAAATTACTCAAGAACGTAGTGATAATAATTATTAGTCCATTGAAAGAAGCCAAGCAATGATTATCTTATCTATACTTAACATATAGATATTGTTACTCCAACACCGCAACATCCAACTCTAAGAACAGTGCCCAAACACAATTCTTATCCCTTGAAAAGTGCATTAATCAACAATATCAAATGGAACTTCCTATAATTTCTCTTGATTGTAATTACTAGAAAGAATAAGATCGCTTAAACCATTAATCCATTAGCTAATTTAGACTTCACTTGGATATAAACAAGGAATGACAGGAAGACTTGGAAGATTAAGGGGGTTGCTCAATATCCAACAATATCAAATGAGTGAGCTGAATTTGCATTTGGCTAGCTTGTACTTAAAAACGATTTTCAAAAACAATAATTCTATTAAGTCCATCCTTGGAAACATCATTTTTGTGAGATCTCACATTGATTGGAGAGGGGAACGTGTGCCAGCTCACTAGGCCCCGAAGAGAGGTGGATTGTGAGATCCCACATCAATTGAAGAGGGGAACAAGTGTCAGCGAGGACATTGGGCCCCAAAGGGGTGTAGATTGTGAGATCCCACATCGATTGGAGAGGGGAACAAAACATTCTTTATAAGGGTGTGAAAACCTCTCCCTATGTTTTAAAAACTTTAAGGGGAAGCCCGAAAAGAAAATCTCAAAGAGAACAATATCTACTAGCGATGGGCTTGGGCTATTACACTTTCAATATTCTCCACGATTTCAAATACAATATTTCATAATTCTTAAACGTTCTGAGAACTGAATTACGGCCGTGTAATCATACCCATAACCATTAGTAACATATAACAACTACCCACATGAAAAATCTAAGCATATGTTATAAACTTATGCACAATAATAATTTCTAGCTAATTTTATCGTGACGTGTAAAAAAGAGAGAAAGGAACTTGCCTTTTTTCTGGAAACTTTGAACCTTTTTAAGCGTGGAGTAGGCACCCTCCACCATTATTCAAGCTTGTCATTTCACTAACATTAGAGATTCTATCTCATTCGTATTCCACTAAACATTCCTTTCATCTTCCAAGACCCACCATGCACTCTCTCCCTCTTTTCATCTCTAAAGACCCACCACTTGCTCACTCACTTTCTGTCTATCGTCCCATCATATACATATAGTGAGCCTAGAAGTACATTATACACAACTTTATTCTCTAGACTTTTGTAGGCACTTTAAAAGTCTTTCACCACTAAAAGTCGTCAAACTAGATGAAGATAATCTTAAATAATTTGGCCTTTCTCCCCCACCATAAGTCTCATAACCCAAAAAAGATTTCAAGTACTACTCAAGTGTGGATACTCCTTCCATTTATATTGTCAAAATGACACATTCACATCAAAGTGAGTATAACTTAACGGTAACTGACGTGTACTCTCTCTTGAGGTCGTAGTTTCAAATCCTCGTATCTCAACATTTTTTGTACATGTACGACCCAAACCCACCACTAGCAGATATTGTCCTCTTTGGGCTTTCCCTCAAGGTTTTTAAAACGCGTATGTTAGGAAAAGTTTTCCACACTCGTATAAATAAGCATTCGTTCCCCTCTCCAACCGACGTGGGATCTCACAATCCACCCCTCCCCCTTCGGGCCCAGCGTCTTCCCTCGCATAGGTAACAGTCTAAGCTCATAGCAAGTAGATATTGTCCTCTTTGGGCTTTTCCTATCAGACTTCCCTCAATGTTTTCAAAACTCGTCTGTTACCACACCCGTATAAAGAATGTTTCGTTCCCTTCCCCAACCGATGTGTGATCTCACAGTACTACTCGCTTGCATCCTTTTAAAAAAGACGTGGGGTCCACCCATATTTTAAAAAAAATATTCAAAAAGACGAAAACATAGTGTAATGAGAGGGAGAATGTCATTCTAGCAGTAAGTACATCCCATTGAAAGTCATCCTCTTCCCAATTCCCAACATAATCATTCATGATTCACAACTTTACCCGTGAGAACGGTAAAATAACAAAACTCTGAGTATTACTCTCATGAACTGAAGCAAAGATTTGTTCAATAATATTCTTCAAAAATCAAACAAACAATCTAAGAAACCAAATTACACAAGGTTAAAACAGACGTCGATTTCTTTCTTTCTGTTCTTTATTTCTTCCTCCAAAGGAATTTGGAAGCTTCGAAAAGCGAAAAAGAAACAAACAAGTAGCAGTGGCAGTACAACGACAGAACAAAAATCTCAAGCGGATTTCCATTTTTCATGCAAAAAAACACACAGTATATAATAAACGCATAAGCAAAGATAAATTTCGATAGAAAAAGTAAGAAAATCCAGAAATCAACGAAAAACAACGAAGAACTACATGATCGAGAGAAGAAAAGTGAAAAACGAACCAGCGGAAGCCATGTAAGAAATGGCTGCATAAGCTCCTCGTTTAGTCATGGCGGATCCTTTTCTCCCATGATCTCCTCCATCCTTCTGCAGCACTGGGAGACCTATCTCAGTTCTACCGGACGCCATAGCTTCAAGCCTTGAAGCTCTCACGTTCTTTCTTGCATCTCACTGAAATAGCGTCCTTAATTAAAGCGTTAAACAGAGGAGAGAATAAGAAAAACTGGCGGAGTCAGAAAATGTATCAGTAGGGAACACGTGGCGAGGTTTATAGGCATGGGCCCCACCATAACTTGTCCCAATCTGGCTCGGCCATTCGTGGGGCTGTGGAGCTGTGGTTCGTTTTTTAACAATTTTAAATTTATATTTATTTTGGTTTATTTTATATTTTCCAATTTATTAAATTAGCTGAATATGCTTTTCGTAATCTTATTTTTTTAAATTCTTCTATAAGTAAATATTAAAAATTTTGTTAATTTAAATTATTTTGAGAAGATAAACACCTTAATAAATATGATATTATATATATATGATATGATATATTATAAATTATATGATATTCTAATAGTAATTATAGAAAAAATGTATAACAACAATCATATTAATAAATTCCACCTATTTTGCAACTACAACTCGTTTTTATTGCCTATAAATATATTATAAAAACACATTTTGTTAAATTTAAATACTTTTTTTTTTCAAATTTTCCTAAAACAAGCTTTTAAGTTGGCTTTAAAGACAATAATTCACGTGTGTGCAAATTATTTGAATGTCCGACTCGCACGAAAGGTGCAACGATCTGGGCACTGTCTCAAAGAGAGGCTCGGTGAAATAAACATGTCTGTGAAGATGTGAACTCCCTACACCTAGACAAAAAGACCCTATGAAGATTCACTGTTCCCTAGATTGGCTTTGGGCTTTCCTTGGACAGCTTAGGTGGAGAGCGAAGAAGGCAAAATAGACATGTCTGTGAAGATGCGGACTACCTGCACTTGGACAGAAAGACCCTATGAAGTGACTTGCACTCGAACAGAAAGACCCTATGGAGCTTCACTATTCCCTAGGATTGGCTTTGGGCCTTTCCTACGCAGCTTAGGTGGAGGGAGAATAAGGCCCCTTCCAGGAGGTTGAGCCATCACTGGAAGAGATAGAATTCTAACCGTGTGTCACGACCTAGGGCCCAAGGGACAATCTATTCACGTATAATTTTCAAACAAAGAGCCTAAATCTCATTAAAGAAGTCTACACAGAATCATTTTTATGGATACAACTCCAAAGAATTTACCCATTCTGAATCTGTCTCCACAAACAATCAAGATATTGATCCACCAATGAACAAGTCATGGAAAGAATATCAAGAGAATATTCGATTGGCCAGAAGAAATTTACCCATTCTGCATCAGATAGCAGCTAAGATCTGATTCCAATCTCTCTCTTCAACCTGTAGAGGAAATTAGAGTACAGAAGCTACGTTAATGGCGACTAAGAGATTCTTCTCTAAAGGATATATATGATTCCATAGCCTAAAAAAAAATACATCAAGGACACTAAGAAAGGGCTAGCCTCTAATATTCCATTTTTACAATTGCATTAGAAACTTCTGTAAATCCACATTGGATCCAGTCCCGTGTACATATAATTGCTTCGACCGTAGCTGGTCGCATCAAACTCCGATATGAATCCATCTCCTTAATCTCCATATCGAATATGGAATCAGGAGGAAGAGTACAGACTGGTATTGATAAAATATCTCGAGCCATTGATGAAAGAGTTGGATACTTCATCTTGTTTTGCTTCCACCAGCCTAATAAGTCGAAGTCCTGCACACGGGGCAGCAGAGATTCGGCGAGATACTGATCGAGTTCTGATTTCATTTGTTGGCTTGAAGTCTCCATAATGTAGACATCAAAATCTGTGAGTCCGTTGTCTGACAGGAGACTTCCAGTCTGGGGTCCTTCTGACTTCATGTAGCTTCCTCCATTTCCTTCGTCGGCGTACGTCGGCGTTAGAGGTAAAGGAAGTGTGATGTATTCCTGGAAGAGTTCACGGATCCCATCATCGACAATCTTAATATAAGCAGGAGCTTCTTCGCCATAAAGTTTATTGAAACTAAACTCGACGAGTTTCATCTTGAACCTTGGATCCATAACTACAGCTGCAGCCAAAATCAGGCCACAGTCCTTCCAATATTTGTCGATCTTTTTTTGCATCATTTGAGAGAGGCTGCAAGTGAATGGATCTTCGCTAGTGAGTGCACGGGCTAGCTCCAAGTGAATCCTCCATACTTCGTGAAAAAAGGTAATCACGGATGGGTTGTTTATGACGCTGAGAATATTTGCAGCATCAAAGAGGACTTTCAAACATGTGCAAAGAGTCTCAACTTGCCTCCAATCGTCCCTTGTGGGCACTTCGGTGTAATCAGGATCGGAATTATCCAAGCACGAAAACACTTCTTTCAACTCGAATGCAGCAATCAGCATTAGATACGTTGTGTTCCATTGCGTTAGGTCGTCCAGACATAGGCTTCTCTCGGTTGGGACCTGGAGCTGTTCTTTGAGTTCAAGAAACTTTGCCTCATTCGACTCGGACAACTTGACATACTTTACGCAATCACGGATTTTCTTAACGATATCCGCTCCAGCATCTAACACGTCTTTTGCGATACTGCTTAACGTACGTGCTATGCAATTACTAACCAAAAATTGGCCATTCAGGATCAGGGAGTTTTTGATGGCAAGCAAGGGCCTCAAATTTCCAAGTGCAGACTCAGTGGCAGGGTGATTAAAGGTGATAGAAAACAGCTTACCTTCCAAATTCCAATCAGAAAGGCATTCTGAAACTGCATGACAAAGTGCTGTATCAGAATTAGGATAGGGTTCCATAACCACACTGAGAATCCGCCTGTGCAACTTCCAATCGCTATCGACAAAATGACCTGTTATTACAGCATAACCGACAGTTTTACTCGATGTCCACATGTCCAGTGAAAGACAAACACGTCCTGGAATACTCTCAATGACTTTGATGACATTTTGCTTTTCTGATAGGTAGGTTCCAATGCAATCCCCTTGGAAATGGTCGAAATCCATCACATTAAATCGTGGTTGAATATTCTGTACAAAAGATACAAATCCAGCATTTTCAACCATGTGGGGTTGGTAATCATGCATTATTACCATCCGAGTGAATTCATGGCAACAACGATCCTGATCGAACATGATGACTGATGAGTTGGGGCTTCTATAACGTCGTTTTGGTGGATCACTTCCTTTGGAAGCAGGGGTAGATGGTGTTAAATGACTTTTGTCCCGATTTCGTAGAAGTGCAGCACATATTCCCTTAGCAATATGCCGCTTAAGGTGGCTGGTACCGGCTACTTTTGAGCCTGTACTATAAGCAAAACTCTGCTTGCATTGCTTACAATATGCCCTTCTACATCCAGCACTTACAGTTTCGATGGTGAAGTGCTCCCAGACAATGGACTTCTTTTTCCTCCTTTTGCTAGGCTGCGTTTCTGTGGAGGTCAGTGCACCATATTCATCAGAATTTGGTGTCTTTTCCACATAGGGAGTTAACATCATTTCATGAGGCGTATCCATTAGAACTGGGAGACAGAATTCCTGCTACAGAGTAACCATATAGCTTTAGACATAGTAAAGGATATGCCAATACAGCCTATGAAGTTAAATTGTAGATCACAGGAAAGAATAAATACCGGGGGATGAACAAACAGCCGGGAAAACAGAGGTAACAAAGGATGGAAGCTTTTAAGTTTCAAGATTACACAAACAAGTTATTACATAGCCTGACCTTATAGTCAATTGCAAGATGCTACAAACTACCCCGTTAACAGTCAAGTATTGGCCTTATGGTCACTTAAAATTACATGACTAAATGTTAAACAACATGTGGCATGCCTCAGAGAACGTTATACAGTCGACTTATACATGTATGAACAACATGCCATAGGTTATGATTTATAAATGAAAAGAAATTGAAACCAAAGTAGGCGTTCTTACACAGAAAGAAGTTGGAACCAACTTGAATTATTTTCACTTAATTACATTAAATGTATATGAACTCGTTGCTTTTCCACAGAGATTCATATCACACCTAAAGAAAAAAAGAATCATACATCTACCAACATAATGAAGCTACATACAAGTACAACAATGATCAATATCAACTAGAAAGCCAACACGCATAACAAAACAAAACACCATCTCACAGGTTTCAAGCAGGAACCGGAAAGAAACAGTTTCCTATAAAACAAAGTCAAACAAAATTTTCTAGTTGATGCCTATGCCAAATAAAGAACTTGTACGGCATGTAGCATAAGCTTATAAATCAGCATCAGATTAAAACAGACTAAAAAGATTCATCAAGGTTGTTTTGGACTTTGGATACGTCTCCTTTTTCCAAATTTCCTCCTTGAAATTTTCTAAAATAAAACTAAGACGAAAAAGATAAACCCCATTATGAAAGGTCTGTACGGTTGCACTAAGAAAATGGTATCCTAAACATTGCCTCCACTAAATTTAGGAGCCAAAAGACAACGATGATACTGACGCAAAGGCAGGCTTCGTATTAATATAATGAAATCAGCCATTTTTTCAGTTCATAGAAAAAGAAAAGGGATATTTTCCAATTTGTAAGAAACTTTGATTTATTTTGACATGGGCCGTACAAGTAGATCCGGGGCCCATTGAAGATGGCATATCAGTTTTGGCAAGAAAAAAGGCCGAACGGGGCCACTTTATGTATAGCTGATAAGAACAAGAAGCTTTTTTTTTTTATATATAATTTCAACGCAAGCGCCACTCGAAAATCCACCACCAGCCCACCTGGAGCCCAGATATGTTCAACCAAGTCAAAAAGGATAATCTGTTATTTTTATTTTTGTGGGTTCTAAGAATTTCGTCCACGGGCTAAAGGGTAACTCAAATTATGATCTAGGGTTCGGTTCGATCAAGCTTTGGGCTTCACAGAATTTCCAGCAAACAGCCCAGATCAAAATCCATAGAATCGAAAGGAAAAAAAAAACGATCGAATCACTCCCAAACATACAATCGGCCGAGCCTTACAGAATTCAAACGAATGAATCCGAAACGAAACAACAAGCAAAACCCAAAATCAAGGCCAAACCACCCAATGTTCACAAACACAAAGGATAAACAGTATGAACAATATAAATTACAGTTCCACCTACATAACGGAAGGCGTAGAAAACAAAGAAAACAAGGAAAACACCGCACGATTCATCCTCAACCTCACGAACGAAACTTCCAAGAAATGAAGCAAGAAAGAGAGAAGGAAACTTACCCGAAATTCCGATGGAGAGAAGGAAGACGAAGAGGTCTTGAATGAGCGTCGGAAGGCCGGCGACGGAGCAGCAGAGCCGGCGATGGATTCAGATCTAGGGTTTTACAGGAGAGAGAGAGAGAGAAATTGGGCTTTGAGCTAAGTGGACCGAGGGAGAAGGGATAAGGAATTGGGGGAAAGGAATTCGAAATCGAAATTAAGAAGCGCATTGGACTCTTTCTTTTTGGGTCCAATATTGTCTTTTTAATTATTAATATTACCATTATTATTATTTTGTTAAATATATGTTTTAATTTCTTTTTCAATTTAATCCATTAATTTATTTTTTTAATTGGGAAAAAATTGGCTAATAAAAAACTTACCTAATATAATAATTAAAAAAAAAATTAGAAAATAAAAGGAAAATATCACGTCTTCAAAAAAAACCTGATCAATTCAATCTAACAAGCTGGCTACGTTCCTTTTCAATCGCCAAATTCTAGAAACTTCCAAGCTAAACGTGTTTAGCTTATAGCAATTTTGTGTTGAGTGACCTCTTAAACGAAGGCAAACAAGTTAAAAGAATCCGTGTTGGTTTGTGGGAATAGTAGTCTTCCAGTCTTAAAAGTGAATGTCGGGTCTTTTTGTTTTTTGCTTTCAAATGAGAAAATATATGCTTATTTATGACATTAAGAGCATACCCGCTAGCTCAAACATAATTTACCGGACTTAGAAATTTGAATCGAATTTTCCCGAGAGTTTGCCAACAAATTTTCGAACTTTCTCATATGATGAACGAAGACACGTAGGGCGTTACAAGTACTAATAGTGACTTGACTATGCAATTGTTGCAGCTCAACACATGGGTAAAAAGTACTAGAGAAGGATGGGTGATTTAAAGTTTTTAACTTCCACCCTTTTGTCTCTTTCATTCTTCTTTTGGAGTCGGATCAATTAGTCAACGTCTTGAGGATCGAACTATGGACTAATTTTGAGATGATAATAAACGTCTAATCTATTGAATTGTTCTTGAATGTTAGAACTGGTTGTTGACGGACCGAGTTATGTGACGTATGGGTATGAACTTACTATACCATTTTGTTTGCTAATTTATTTTTTATTCATTTCGTTTAACGATTATGTAAGTCAAGATCGAACCGTCGAGGTTTTGAGGTTGTTATAATAAGAGTTTTATCTTTTGAATTGTGTTCGAGTTGGCTAGTAAGTGAAAAATTAAACCATTTTTTACACAAATATATAAGCATATCCCTTATCGAAAGATCTCGTTGAAAATTTTATATCCAGACAAGTAAGGTCAATAGTTTAGCATTTAGGCCCGTGACATTTAGCAATAAAAAAAATTGAGCTAAGTCATTAGAGGGCAAGAAAATCATTTATGACGAACATGGTGAACTAATTGAAGAAAATGATTCATAGTTCTTGCTGAGTGAAATCGTGTGATAAGGCAACCCTAATCTTCAACCCGACGATCCAAGCTTTTTTTGTTGGAGCATGAACTCTTTGAATCAAAGAAATTAACACCTTCTTATACAAATTCGATATGATTTTTACTTTAAAAATAGGATCGAATTTGTAAGAGAATTCAATAGGACACTTCAATATGATTTTTACTGCTAGGTCGACAGAAAAAATTATCCCATACATACATAGTTCAATAACGCTTGCAGTAAGAGAATTCGAATCTTTGGTCCCTTGGTCGAGAATACATGTAAATTACCGCTAAACTATACTCAATATAACACTTTAGTATGATTTTTACTACCACATTGACAGGGAATATATGTATTTTACTGCATAATTATGCTCAATTTGACACTTCGGTATGATTTTTACTGTAACGTTGATGGAGAATATATGTATTTTACCGCTTAACTATACCAAAAAATGACAGTTCAGTATGATTTTTACTACTACGTTGATGAAGAATATATGTATTTTACCGCTTAACTATACTAAAAAATGACAGTTCAGTATGATTTTTACTACTACGTTGATGGAGAATATATGTATTTTACCGCTTAATTGACACTCGAGTAAGATTTTTACTGCAACTAGTATATATATATTTTTAATGGAATTAAAATATAAAATTGAATTGAGTTATTAAAGCATATTTTAGAAATAATTTTAACTTTTTAGTTTAAATAAAATAAATTAAAAAGTTAATAAACAAATGGTGCAGCCTTTGAATTTTACATTCTCTGTGCAATATACAAAGCTTGGAATTATTTAAAACAGGTCATAAATGCAAAGACAGTGACAATTTTTTAATTTTTAAATATATATATTTATTTTTAGCATTTAAGGCTTTGATTTGAACAAGAGAGAGATGAAGTCAGTAAGATAGAGAGTGGTTAAAAAAATGATGTAAAAATTGGGTCAAATTTTAACCTTTTTCACACAAATGTAGGACATGGAAATCTGCATCCAAACAAATACCAACCAATAGGGTAATGTAATGAAGAGAACAGAACAACCTCGCCATTCAAATTTTAAACAAACCTTCCAATTTGGTTCGGTTTAGGTCCGAGCCCAAATCTATAACCGTTCAAGCCCACTGTTAGTAGATATTGTCTGTTTAGGTCCATTACGACCAAACCTATAACAACTCTCCCACCTTAGGGAGATCTCACACAACCAATCAAATTGATTCCCACGGTTTGATTTTAGGTTTAAAATTAAACGAGAAAAGAAAATTTGTCTAGAAAACTGAACTAGATCGACCTGAATTGTTATCAAAATCAATCAAATCGTCTCACAAAACGAGAAGAATTCATGAGTTTGATAAGGGTTTTGAATTCATGAGTTTGGTAAAAAAAATGTTTTGTTTCCTTCTTCAACTCACCTGTAATCTCACAAAACCAATCAAATCGATTCATACCCATAAAAAAATGGATTGACTCGGTTTGATTTTAGGCTTAAAATTAAACGAGGAAAGAAAATTTGTTTAGAAAACTAAACTACATCGAACCTGTATTGTTATCAAAACTAATAGAATCAGCTCACAAAACGAGAAGAATTCACGAGTTTGATAAGGTTTTCGAATTTTCTATCACATTTGGCTAATGGGTTTTAAAACAAATCTACATCTTGTAAGAATACTTCGTTATCTTCTCCAACCGACATGAGATCTCACAAACCCAATCAAATCGACTCATACCCATAAAAAAAAAATGAATCAGATCAATTTGATTTTAGCCTTAAAATCAAACGAGAAAAAGAAATTTAACTAGAAAACTGAACCAAATCGATCGGTATTATAATCAAAAACCAATCGAATCGGCTGAGAAAACTAGATGAATTCATGAATTTGACAAGATTCTTGAATTTTCCATCACTTTTAGCGAGTGGGTATCTCGATTCATTGATGAACACATACAAATCCATCCCCATAGCCCAAAACAAAAGCAAATGCATATCAAACTTACCAAGAGAGGGTATGATGAACAACATGAGTAGAGGTTTATGAAAAGAAAAGGCCTAAAAATGCCATCTTCTCCCACAGCTTTCTTCAACTTTCTAACAGAGATTTGCATGCAAATGATTGAGAGAAGAAAGTTCAAGAAAGCTGTGGAAAAGCATGGCTTCGACCTGAACTTACAACACTTCCACTTCTCTCTCCTCTTCTCTCTCTACAAAGAGAGAGAGAGAGGATGAAGATGATGATGATGAAAGAATGGGTAAAAAAAAGCCATAGAAACTCTATCCCATAAGGACCACTTTATAGAGAGGAGGAGGAAGAGGTGTGTAAGAGATTTTAAATGTAATACGAGTTCGGTTCATGTTCCTTTACGATGTCGTTTAATACGTCTTCGAGTTATTCAGTTTCGTAGCTTGAGAATGAACTACCTATATATCTCGAAAATGGTATGTTATTGTCTATTTTGAGTAAAAGTTCGGTTATGGGTATACTTTTGGTTAAACTCGTAAACTTGAGACTAATGAAGTTTGTTGTCTCTTTGTTTTTATACCTATGGCCGTCGTCTGATCGATGTGGGATCTCACAATTTAGCCTATTTGAAGGCTCAACGTTCTTGCTAGCACACCGTTTTGTGTCTGGCTCTGATATCATTTGTAACAGTCAAAACCTACCGCTAGCTGATATTGTTTGCTTTAGCCTGTTACGTATCGTAGTTAGGTTCACATTAGGCGGAGGTTTTCACACCTTTATAATGAATGTTTTGTTCTCCTCTCCAACCAATATGGATTCTCACAATCCACCTCTTTGGAAGGCCAACGTTCTCGCTGGCACACCGTTCAGTGTCTAGCTCTGATACCATTTGTAACAGCTCAAACCCACCGCT
Organism: Cucurbita maxima; assembly: GCF_002738345.1. Lineage (NCBI taxonomy): Eukaryota > Viridiplantae > Streptophyta > Magnoliopsida > Cucurbitales > Cucurbitaceae > Cucurbita > Cucurbita maxima. The sequence continues at coordinate 2,410,688 of NW_019272045.1, forward strand.
AGCAAATATTGTCCATTTTAGCCCATTACGTATCATCGTCAACCTCACGATTTTAAAAATGCATCTATTTGGAAGAGACTTCCACACCTTTACGAAAGTATTAAAAATAAAAGAAAATAAAAAAGAAAAAAGAAAAATCTCATCTTTTTGCCCACATGGGAACATGTGATCCTCAAATCTCAACTTTTATTTTAATGTCATTTTTGTGTATGAAAAATATTCCTTTCACCTATCATAGATCCAAATCCTTTTAAATTTGAATGCAAAAGAACACAAAACACTATCCAAAATGATCATCATATATCGTTCGATTTCGTGATCGTTTTGATATCTCTCGTGAATTATTATAGAGCTATCGATAACCTAATTTCGTTTACTACGAAATAGATACGGATCGAGACGAAGCGAAGAAGAGTTGGTTGGTCCGGCTTTAAAGCACTTTGCCTATGCAAAGCTATAAAGGTACAAATAATACATAAACAAGACACATGGTTTCGAGTATCATGTGATTGTTAGATCTATGTTAACTGGTTGATCGAGTGAACTCTTTAGGAGGAAATTCAGCTACCTAATGGATGACCCGATTGTAGCTGAAAAGTTTGAATTTATGAAACCTACGTTTGGATTATAATCGTTTTAACTTGCAGAGTCAATCACGTGAACAACATCAAGACCTTTGGAAAGACATACAAATGAATTGTGTTGTGCTCGAGTACCAATGAACGGTGAACTGTGCTCCGACTTAACCAATGAACTGTGTTGTGCTCGTACTAACCAATGAATGGTGAACTGTGCTCCGATTTAACCAATGAGCTGTGAATTGTGCTCATACTAGCATCGTCTTAATCAATGAACTGTGCTCGTACTAGTTCAATATTTGTGGAAACATGATTTAATTGTTTAATTGATGATGTTTTGGCCAATATGGGAAAAAATAAGGTACAATAACATGGAATTGTACCCTCTTATCTTTCCCTATAGCTCAATGGGTCCCACCTTCTTTTAAATTGGAGGCGGCTAATCTCTGTCGGCTCCCTACTAATCCACATTTTAATTATTAATTAAATGACATAATATTAATTATTTAAGATTTTTTTTTAATTTTTTTTTTAAAAATAATAATAATAATTTGATTTGAAATTTTAAATTTTAAATTTTAAATAAAATTCCGGTAAATTTGGAAAACTATCGAATTTAGATGAAATTTTGGATTATATTCTTACCGGTGGGGCCCACCTCAAATATAATAATCATTTGACGTGGACGGCCATTTGGATTTTCGTCATGGAATTGTTTTTGGGAGTAACGTTTTATTCTTGTTTTTTTTTTTTTTTTTTTTTTTTTTTTTTTTTTTTTTTTTTTTTTTTTTTTTTT